>NC_085138.1:349877889-349979773 GCF_035046485.1 Aedes albopictus
GTACTTGGTCTACTAGAGGGAACTCCTGTGAACCGCACATCAACGCCTCGTTGTTTCCACTTTTGGAGAATTGGGACAAAGTTGTCCTTGCTCCAAGTGATCTCACAATTGCTTGTAATTTTCCATATAGGACATTTTCCACGAAATTCCCTTCCCAGGAAGAGTGGACATCTGGATATCTGGAAAGAAGTACATATTTCAGACGGCATCGTATGTTACACTGGTGGCTCATTTCTCGAAGGTCGAGCAGGTGCTAGTGTTTATTCTCGTTAGCTAAGGCTGTATCATTCTTACTCACTTGATAGACACTGCACCGTTTTTCAGGCCGAAATCTTTGCTCTTATGTGCGGAGTGCAATCAGCACTTCAGCAGCACGTAATATACTTCTGTTCAGAAAGCCATGCTACTATTAAAGCACTTGCTTCGCCCAACTCCAGTTCGACGATAGTTATCGCCTGTCGAACTCAAATCGAGGAGCTGAATTCAGCAAACGCTGTTCACTTTGTATGGGTACCTGGCCATTCTTCCATAGTTGGAAATGAATTGGCTGATGAGCTAGCTCACACTGGAGCATCACATGACTTCATTGGCCCTGAGCCAGCTATTCCGGTATCCAAGTGTTGGGCAAAGCTTCAGATTGACACCTGGGCAGCCACTCAGCACAAACAATACTGGAATAGTTTGGAGTCATGTCGTCAAACCAAATTGTATTGTACTGAGTCATCTCTAGGGGTGGCGAAGTATCTAACAAATCTGTCTAAGCAGAATTGCAGCATGCTGATCAAAGCATTGGCTGGCCACTGTCGACTTAGCTATCTCATGGAAAATATTCAGCAAGCTGATTCATTTTCATTTGATAGCTGTGAATCTGACTATGGAACTACGTATCATTTGATATGTAATTGTCCAGTTTTGCGCAACTGCGTTTCTGAGTACCATAAAACGGGGTATCTTTGATAATACGGGTAACTTTAATAGTGTGACAGGCATTGAATAGTTTATCTTATAACTATGATTCCTTTAAGCGCAGTTTCGAGTTCAAAAAGAATCGTTCAGGAAACTTCTTGAGCGATTCTTGGCAGAAACTTTCTACGGTGACTGCCATTTGAATTGTCATTTCTTCGCAACTGCGTACTGCGATAGAAGAAAAACGGTTTCTTGGGCGATTCAGGCAAGGAATTTCCTATGCATCAAGATAGGCCGAGAAATTCCTTCTGAACTGCAAACAGTGCTTTAACCAGTTAAGAAAAAGGCAAACGTAAATCAATTCTATACATATGAAAGTTCATCTTAGACGTATTTCCATTTAAACCTAGTTTATATACTAGTTTTTGAACAAAAATTATAAATTGTTGATATTTTTGTCATTTGTCAACACCTTCAAACATTCTGCTATACGACTTCGTTTCAACTATTTTTGCAATGAATGGACTCTATTCTCGATAGATCCTTCATAGTAGATTCCAAATCTGTCCTTGATTCTCTTAACGAAGTGTGTTTTCACGAAATGGAAGCAATTTTGTAAATTGGGACAGTAATCTCCATACACCGATAAACGCCTAAAAGTATGCAATGCCCTTGTAGTTTCATGTAGATAAATCTGTGTTGTTCAAAATTTGTTAATAAAACATTAAAAACAACCAAAAAATAAGAGAACTCACTATGAATAGCATGTAAGCATATGTTGATAAACCATTAAACATATATTTTTACAAAAATAATGATTTTTTGATAGCTAAATTCACTGTGTTTTTCACTTAGTACTCCACTAACACATTTTTATATGTAGAATTTAGTAAAAACCAATGTTTTGATATAAAAATTCTATCTGATATATTCCACAAAGCTTCTCTCATCATGTTCATACTCCTAAGATTTCAATCATACTCCTGAGATTTGATGTGTTTTTCAGGGCATTATCAAAGTTACCCCAAAATGAAAATCTGATTCTCGCTCATAAGGAAAACTAAAAGTCACCCAAAATATTTCAGATTATCGAATCTTTCAATTGCAATTGATAACTGATAACCCAGTACTTGTTTTAAAAATATAAAACTTGGGGAAATACTGTTACATGGAAAAATATTAAGAAAATTCGCTAAAAAACTGTCAAAGTTACCCCATTTTACGGTACTCGGTAAACACTTATTATCCGTTATGTGTCCGACAAATTTTTTGCTTTTTTCTACACCGCGTATTTTAAATGGGTGCCGGGTACCCTGTCGGCCACATAAGGGTTAAGTGAAACTGACTACAGAAACCTGAAGCTTCAGGATGTTCTGTCCTTTTCAGGGCGCTGTTTGAATCCATTGTGGTACGGTTTTGCGTGTATGACGATCAGGGATAGGGTGCGACTCAAAACTCTTTGCGTGCCGCACACTCTGCTACGAGACAGCACAACAAACTAGAAGGAGACGAGTACGCGCAATCGGTTGTGTGTTGCTCGCTTACTTTGCCGCGCGCTGGAGCCAGTGTTGCCACAGGTACAGATTATTCTGTAAAAGTACAGATTTTTTTCAACTTTTTGGTACAGATTCTGTACGGTACAGATTACAGATTTTCAGTAAAAGGTACAGAATGGTACAGATTTTTTGAACTTGAGAAAAAAATAATTAAAATTCAAAATTAAAACATTTTTATTACTGATATTTTTGTTTTTAAAGTTCAGAAATTGTTAACAGTATACTCAAATTAAGTGTTTTTCATAGTTTAGCCTGAATGTAATGCTCTTTTTGTGTATTTCAAGCGATTTTAAATCAAATGTGGTACAAGTTTGGTACAGATTTTGGGTATAGATTTTTCGAATGTCTGGTACAGATAAAAAAGATTTTTGTGCCTTCGGTACATTTACTATATTGACGACGACTGTTTTGAAGACTTTCGAATAGTTTTGGCGTTTCAGTCTTTTCGGGGTCAAAAACAACTAAATGTTTTCTTCTTCCAACGTTTCGATCCTTATTGGATCTTCCTCAGGGAATCGAATGAAATTGTTGCTTTTTCGTCTAGTGGTAGTTTTTTAAAACTTTTAACCGTCATTTGTTGTTTTTTGAATTTGTCCGTTTTTTCTGTTCCGAAAAACCTTCAAATTCAAAAAGATATTTTCGTTGGTCGGAAACCGGACCGCTATCCACTACCTTTACGTACAATTTTCTAGACTTGCAGTTTAGGTTCCATTCAAAATGTCATATTCTCAACGATATACAAAAATAGAATTTCAACCACAATCTGGCTAAGCCTGGGCCCACACCCAGACATCTGAATATTTGAACCCGAACAGCGGAATCCGTTTGTGCATCAAGATCTCAGAAACCAATGCTCCAATGACGACGGAAGGAAGCAGATTAGTGCAAACATGTATGTACAGTTGTGCAATTTTACACCACCCAACGACAACAACGACGTCGTCGAAAACCTCGACGGGCGCGCGATGCAGAAAGGACAGAAAGCGCACAGAGGCGATAATTCTTGGGTTTCCTTCCGTCGTCGTTTGTCAGCGTCCGCGGTGCGGCGGATGGTTGGAGGAAGATTCCAACCGCGACAACCAACGCGACAGACGAGCAGCGAACTGAGGGAGAATAATCGTGGCGTTGGATTTCTCTATATCCAGACCATTGCCTTTGAAACGAATAACTCAGCGTACGAAGAACACAACCGCCGCCGTGTAGACACTATTACACGTGACCTTTTTTGCGGCTGTTGTTAGCTAATGGTTGCCGTTATCGTTGCATAATCGCGTACTAGACGACTTTATCGCAGCAGTAGTGGCTGAATGTAGCAGAGTGGGTTAAATCTAAATTACTGCCATTGTGCGAGATGTGAGTTGGATTTTAAAGACTCGCCGGTCGGTTTCAGTGCTGGATTATTTCCGGGGTCCTGTTCAGAGTCGACGCTTTCGATGGCGACTCTAAAAAGGAGCCAAAAAGGCTGTTTTTACCGTCCGCCAAAAGTGCATGTTCTTCCCCGAACGAACTACACACAGAACCGGACATCCTAACCATGTGGCCGCGCGTAACTAAAATGGCTTGTGACATGCACAACGTTGAACTTCGGTATGCAATTTGCGTGACATCAACCGGGTAGCCCAGTTGAGCCGCTCGCTCGCTCGCTGCTCCGTTGATGGGTGGCAGCAGCAGTTCGGATCGGTCGTCATTGCCATTCATTCATCGAATAGGTGGTACCTAGGCACCGGCTGCAGCTGGTTGGTTGGTCGGTCATGTTTCTAGTGGACAAGTTTTGCATCAGAAAGTCATGAAATTACTAACTTATCGCGAAAAACCGGAATGAGATTAAATTATGTAGCACCACAGTATAGAGGCAGGGGCATTCGAGGTCGTCAGCCTGCGATGCGATGGTGTGAATTGATGTTGGGGTTTGAAGAATTTTCATCGCCTCATCCGGGTGGGAAACTAACAGGTACCCTCCGATGCATCGAACATTTTGAACTTCGGATACATACATACATTTATTTGTTCAACATCACATTTAAGACAAGTCATAATCAACAATAGTACGCCACAATACTCGGTTTGTGGCTGCCGCTCTCCATCCTCGGTCGCGCCCAATGCTCGCCAAGTCACGGTCACGCTCTATCTGATCCGCCCATCGTGCTCTCTACGCTCCACGCCTTATTATGCCAACCGGATCTGTCGCGAACATCAACTTTTTAGGGTTGTTGTCCGGCGTTCTTGCAACATGCCCTGCCCATCGTATCCTTCCGGCTTTGGCCACCTTCTAGATGCTGGGTTCGCCGTAAAGTACAGCGACCTCGTGGTTCATCCTTCTCCGCCACACACCGTTCTCCTGCACGCCGCCGAAGATCGTCCTTAGCACGCGTCGCTCGAACATTCCGAGTGCTTGCAGGTCCTCCTCGAGCATGGTCCATGTCTGGTGCCCGTAGAGGACCACCGGTCTTATTAGCGTTTTGTACATGGTGCATTTGGTGCGTGGGTGAATCTTTTTCGACCGCAGTTTCTTCTGGAGCCCGTAGTAGGCCCGACTTGCGCTGATGATGCGCCTTCGAATTTCACGACTAGGGTTGTTGTCAGCCGTCAGTAAGGATCCGAGGTAGACGAATTTCTGTACCACCTCGAAGGTATCCCCGTCTATCGTAACATTACTACCCAGACGGATCCGGTCGTGTTCGGTTCCGCCTACCAGCATGTACTTTGTTTTTGAGGCATTCACCATCAGTCCGACCTTTGCTGCTTCGCGTTTCAGGCGGGTGTACAGTTCTGCCACCGTTCCAAATTTCTAGCGATAATGTCCATGTCGTCCGCAAAGCACACAAATTAACCGGATTTTGTGAAAATCGTTCCCCGGCTGTTGAGCCCGGCTCGTCGCATCACACCTTCCAGAGCGATGTTGAAGAGTAGGCATGAGAGTCCGTCACCTTGTCGCAGTCCCCGGCGAGATACGAATGAACTGGATAGTTCACCCGAAACCCTAACGCAGTTTTGCACACCGTCCATCGTTGCTTTAATCAGTCTAGTCAGCTTCCCAGGAAAGCCGTTTTCGTTCATGATTCTCCATAGCTCTGCGCGGTCGATACTGTCGTATGCCGCTTTGAAGTCGATGAACAGGTGATGCGTTGGGACCTGGTATTCATGGCATTTCTGGAGGATTTACCGTACGGTGAAGGTCTGGTCCGTTGTCGACCGGCCGTCGATGTAGCCGGCTTGATAACTTCCCACGAACTCATTTGTTTTAGGTGATAGACGACGGAAGATGATCTGGGATAGCACTATGTAGGCAGCATTCAAAAAAAGTGATCGCCCTGAATTTCTCACATTCCAAATGGTCGCCTTTCTTGTGAATGGGGCAGATTACCCCTTCCTTTCGTTCCTCTGGTAGCTGTTCACTGTTAAGTTTCCCAGATCCTGGCTATCAGCCGATGCAGACAGGTGGCCAACTTTTCTGGGACCATCTTGATGAGTTCAGCTGTGATACCATCCTTACTAACTGCTTGGTTGGTTTTGAGCTGGTCGTTTCCTCCGTTGCCGTGGTCTCCCGTGCCTACGTCATTCAGGTGTTGATCGAAATGCTGCTTCCACCTTTCGATCACCTCACGTCCGTCCGTCAAGAGGCCTCCATCTTTGTCGCTGCATATTTCGGCTCGCGTCACGAAACCGTTGCGGGATGCGTTGAGCTTCTGATAGAACTTCCGTGTTTCTTGGGAAAATAAAATACCCTTCCAAGCGGTACTCACTATTGGAAAGATATAGTATCCAGCAGGTCATCTCTGAAATTTAGAAAATGTTTCATCGAGGGAATTGATAGTTTGAGCGATTTGAAATTTTTGGGCGATTCTCAATGAAATTCTCTTTGAACTATTGCTAACTTTGCTATTGTAGTCAATCACAGCATTCAACAGTTGGATGAAATAGGACTTCGATGTCTTGAGCGTACAATATCTCCCCCATGTTTCGGCAAAATCGCTGGGAGCGCTCTCAGTAGTTTACTCTCTGAACACACTAAGTGATTTCCCAGTGTATTCTCAGAACTGCTTTACGTAGCATCGCTAAATATGAAACTTTGAGGAAATTTTTCCAAACTTTGCAATCAACGTGAGTTATTCTAGATTCAATTTCTTCATGAAACACGCTCTGTTGTTGTTTTTGTAGAGTTTTAATGCCTGAAATATATTGCGAAAAATAACTGAAGTTTGTGAAGCCACACATCCACAGATTCACATTAAGCGAGGTTGCTCAAAACTGGATATGTATCACTAAGCCAAAGAATGTCAAGCGGATTTATAGCAACGCTTATCAGAAATTGGGAAACGAAAGCAGCATTTTTGTAATGTGTTGAAGCGAGTCAGCACACACACACAGTGACTCCGCTTCTTCCAGGCGGCGCTTTTTCTCCTAAAAGAGGCGGGTCTGCTGTTTCCGCTTCTGTTTGTAACGTTCCACATTCTGTCGCGTTCCTTGCTGCAGCATTACCGCCCTCGCTGCGTTCTTCTCCTCCAACACCGTTTTGCACTCTTCGTCGAACCATTCGTTCCGCTGATTCCGGTCCACGTACCCGATGGTGCTCTCGGCTGCGTCGTTGATGGCTGCTTTCACTGTACTCCAGCAGTCCTCTAGAGGGGTCTCATCGAGCTCGCCCTCGTCTGGCAACGCGGCCTCAAGATTCTGCGCGTATGCTGAGGCGAAATCCGGTTGCTTTAGTCGCTCTAGGATGTATCGTGGCGGTCGCCGGTACTGTACATTGTTGATGACGGAGACTTTTGGGCGCAGTTTGACCATCACCAGATAGTGGTCGGAGTCGATGTTGGCACCACGATAGGTCCTGACGTCGATAATGTCGGAGAAGTGCCGTCCGTCAATCAGAAAGTGGTCGATTTGAGATTCCGTCTGCTGTGGTGATCTCCAGGTGTAATGATAAGGGAGGCTGTGTTGGAAAAAGGTGCTACGAATGGCCATATTTTTGAAGGCAGCGAAATCAATGAATCGTAGGCCGTTTTCGTTCGTTTGCTAGTGGGCGCTGAACTTACCAATCGCCGGTCTGAATTCCTCCTCCTGGCCTACCTCAGCGATCAAATCTCCTATGATGATCTTGACGTCATGGTTTGGGCAACGATCGTACTCGCGTTCGAGCTGCGCGTCAAATACGTCCTTGTCATTATCAGTGCTTCCGGAGTGTGGGCTGTGTACGTTTATTATGCTGAAGTTGAAGAACCGGCCCTTGATCCTCAACCTGCACATTCTTTCGTCGATCGGCCACCAACCGATCACGCGCCTCTGCATATCACCCATCACTATGAAAGCTGTTCCCAGCTCGCGTGTGTTGCCGCAGCTCGGGTAGATGGTATGATTACCTCTAAACGTTCGCACCTTGGATCATGTCCAACACACCTCCTGCAGCGCCACGATACCGAACCCGCTGTCCTTCAGTAGATCGGCGAGTATGCGGGTGCTCCCGATGAAGTTGAGAGATCTGCAGTTCCACGTACCGAGCTTCCAATCGCAAGTCCTTTTTGTTCGCTGGTGTCATTGCAGTTGGTCTCGGTTCGTATTATTCTGTTGTTGATTTTCCGCTACAATGGTTTTTTACGGCTGGCTCGTAGGGCCTGACACCAACCCACTACTTTCCGGAGGACCATAGTGCGCAGTTGAGCTTAGAGTCCTTCCCTGGCACTCGAACGTAGATCAGCCACCCCTAACATGGGGATCAGACGCTGTTGTGAGCCGCTCCTCCTGGAGAACAGACGCTCAGGTTTACCGAAGCAAACCCCCCCCTTCCCTGTCAGCCTACGACCAAAGTTCCCACCGGGGTTGGTTACCCGATCTTCCCTAAGGTTGCTCATAGTTTCCGGCCGGTACCGCGTGGATTTAGGGATAGGAGTTGCTGGGCAGAGGCTAGTGGATCACAATGGGATCTAAATTGCGCAGCATACACAGCCTTTACCGTACCATAGAAGTTTCTCATATGCTTTTATCAAATATTCCTTCCTGGTTTTCTTCAGAGGTTCTTCTAGGGATTTCAGCATTGACTTCTCCCGAGATTCTTCATGGGTTTCTTTCGTAGATTTTGCTGTGATTTCTTTAGCCATTTTGACCGGGAATCATGCATCCTTTCCAGGTTTTTTTTAGGGAGTTTCTCCATGATTATGTGATTCATTCCAGCAGAAATTCTATCTGGAATTCCGGCTGCTGTGCCGTTTTCAAGAAACATCAAACTTTTATCAGAAGTTCACATCGCCGCGAACTCGAAATTCGAAGAGATAAGGACAGGAGTTGTTACATTATATCAGTTAGCTGTCGTTATCTGTCAATAATGTAAAGAACAACAATCATTAACATACGTACACATATAAAAACTTACTTCAAAAAATTAATGAGAACTCTCACGTTAACAAAATACCGAATACCACCTGTGCAGCACGGGGACCTACACTTAACTACACAACTGCCGACCTAGAACAACACCTGCCCTAGCCCCGCTGTTGGTTTGGTCATTTCATCTGGCTGGCAGAGGCAGTTAACGACGGACGACGCGACGTTTGGCAGATGATGAAGCCCTTTTCGTGAGTACTGGTCTTTTTTATTCGCGCACACCATGCTAAAGCTCACTTTTGGCTTCTACTACCGATTTCAATCGGGTGGCAGCAGCCTTTTCGCGCAAAGCCAACCCAACTGGCTGACTGCAACAAACTGCAGCTTTTATAACAGCAATCACCAAGATCCATTTAAATTTAATGAACATTGCGGAAGGTGACACTTTGATGTTGGCTTTGGCACCGGAGTACCTACCTGGTCGACGGAGCTGGCGATATGACGACTAACTGCTTCTGGTGCTTTTCGGTGGTGTTATTTTTGGCTGGTTGTTCATATTGGAACTGTGTTGCTAAGCGCACTTAACAAGAGCGATTCAATCATCGTAATGACGTGGGACAAACGTTGCTGCACATTATTTTCAAAATGCATTGTCTTCTTGTCTTCTTGTCTTCTTGTCTTCTTGTCTTCTTGTCTTCTTGTCTTCTTGTCTTCTTGTCTTCTTGTCTTCTTGTCTTCTTGTCTTCTTGTCTTCTTGTCTTCTTGTCTTCTTGTCTTCTTGTCTTCTTGTCTTCTTGTCTTCTTGTCTTCTTGTCTTCTTGTCTTCTTGTCTTCTTGTCTTCTTGTCTTCTTGTCTTCTTGTCTTCTTGTCTTCTTGTCTTCTTGTCTTCTTGTCTTCTTGTCTTCTTGTCTTCTTGTCTTCTTGTCTTCTTGTCTTCTTGTCTTCTTGTCTTCTTGTCTTCTTGTCTTCTTGTCTTCTTGTCTTCTTGTCTTCTTGTCTTCTTGTCTTCTTGTCTTCTTGTCTTCTTGTCTTCTTGTCTTCTTGTCTTCTTGTCTTCTTGTCTTCTTGTCTTCTTGTCTTCTTGTCTTCTTGTCTTCTTGTCTTCTTGTCTTCTTGTCTTCTTGTCTTCTTGTCTTCTTGTCTTCTTGTCTTCTTGTCTTCTTGTCTTCTTGTCTTCTTGTCTTCTTGTCTTCTTGTCTTCTTGTCTTCTTGTCTTCTTGTCTTCTTGTCTTCTTGTCTTCTTGTCTTCTTGTCTTCTTGTCTTCTTGTCTTCTTGTCTTCTTGTCTTCTTGTCTTCTTGTCTTCTTGTCTTCTTGTCTTCTTGTCTTCTTGTCTTCTTGTCTTCTTGTCTTCTTGTCTTCTTGTCTTCTTGTCTTCTTGGCTTCTTGTCTTCTTGTCTTCTTGTCTTCTTGTCTTCTTGTCTTCTTGTCTTCTTGTCTTCTTGTCTTCTTGTCTTCTTGTCTTCTTGTCTTCTTGTCTTCTTGTCTTCTTGTCTTCTTGTCTTCTTGTCTTCTTGTCTTCTTGTCTTCTTGTCTTCTTGTCTTCTTGTCTTCTTGTCTTCTTGTCTTCTTGTCTTCTTGTCTTCTTGTCTTCTTGTCTTCTTGTCTTCTTGTCTTCTTGTCTTCTTGTCTTCTTGTCTTCTTGTCTTCTTGTCTTCTTGTCTTCTTGTCTTCTTGTCTTCTTGTCTTCTTGTCTTCTTGTCTTCTTGTCTTCTTGTCTTCTTGTCTTCTTGTCTTCTTGTCTTCTTGTCTTCTTGTCTTCTTGTCTTCTTGTCTTCTTGTCTTCTTGTCTTCTTGTCTTCTTGTCTTCTTGTCTTCTTGTCTTCTTGTCTTCTTGTCTTCTTGTCTTCTTGTCTTCTTGTCTTCTTGTCTTCTTGTCTTCTTGTCTTCTTGTCTTCTTGTCTTCTTGTCTTCTTGTCTTCTTGTCTTCTTGTCTTCTTGTCTTCTTGTCTTCTTGTCTTCTTGTCTTCTTGTCTTCTTGTCTTCTTGTCTTCTTGTCTTCTTGTCTTCTTGTCTTCTTGTCTTCTTGTCTTCTTGTCTTCTTGTCTTCTTGTCTTCTTGTCTTCTTGTCTTCTTGTCTTCTTGTCGTCTTGTCTTCTTGTCTTCTTGCAATATGACGTAAGCTATTTGTCCTCAGTTCTTTTGAAATACTCTCCCTTTTGTTTTTCTTTTTTTTTTGTTCTTTTAACTAATCATGTTCTTTAGTTTTTTCATATTTTTTTGTTTCTTTAGCTTTTTCATTCTTCCCTTTAAATAAACAGATTTTTTATGTTCCTGATTGGATTCGGACAAGAAATGACACTTTGTTTAGCTCCTACCTGAAAATTCGTTATCATCAGGGACGCGATCTGCATGATTACTTGTGACTTGGTCCTTCGACTTCCTTCCACAGCGACTTGCCGATAACTCCCGATAGACATCACCACTTCCTGTTTCCCTCCGAGACCGTGTGTAAAGAGGAAAATAATGAGAGCACGTAGGAAAGTGGGCGGGAAAAATTGAAAACATATTCGGAAACGTGCTCGCTGCAGTCGCCGCGCGCCATAGTCTGAAGTCAGCACTGGGTAGTAGTGCAGCAAAACGGTGGACGTGGCAGCACTAAGCACCAAGGCGTTGTTGCTTGTCGCGAGCTTCTCCAACGTCGGTCGCTGGTTGTTTTCGGGAACGGAGGAAAATCTATTTTCTCCCCCTCTCCGCGGCCAACGAACAACAGTTGGTTGATGCTGGAATATAAAGTTAGTTATTTTTCCGCCCCCCGTGCCAATCGCTTGGGACCTCTCGCGTAGGGAACCTTTACCCCGTAACGAAGTGCTTTTTTCCGCCCCACCGAAGCGAATCGCTTTGTCGTCGTCGTCGTCGTCGTCGTCGTCGAAATCGTGGAGGACGTGTTTGCGGGAGAAAGGACCTCACGGCTGAGGAGCTCTGCGAACGGTGTGGTCCCCGGTTGCTGCACTAATGGCTTTGGATGCTGCTGGGTCACGGAGCACCCTGTGAATAAGATAATATTCACATTTTTTTTTCTGTCCGCTTGCCGTTCACAACATGTTTCGTACTTTCCTTCTGCTTGCAGATGCAGATTTTTATGTAACTTTCCCTGTGCCCGTATGCGGCCCGTGTTGTTAGAAGTTCAGTAGCAGAGTTGCATCCGAGAGCGTGAAGGAGGTGTTTATGTAAACGCGACGTGGCGCGCTTACTTGGGCTGAAACCCAACAGGAAAATAAGTTATTACGGTTCAGTTGCGCACGGTTGGTAGATGAAGGGAAATTTATGGTAAGTTGAGAGAAAAACAGCAGAGCAAATCCATTTCCACGGAACCGTGGATTGACCTTAATGGTTAGTGGTAAGCCGGTGGAAACCCTATTTAGCGGTTTTTAAATAAATTTAAAAATTAGCGGTTTAAAAACTCATAGAGAAGAAATTTCAAAGTTTGCAACAAGCTGGGTTTTAGGACGAATCAAAATTCTGTTTCCTACAACTCGTCTGGAACCAGTTGTAATTGACTTGATGTGAATGTTCAACACTTTGTTGTGAATTCAAAAATAGGCCAGAAGAAAAGCTCTCCCAATAAGACGTCCTCGTTAAAATGTTGCAATATTACTGCTATTTGCCATTAACTGTCAACTTCAAGTCGATTAATCACCTAATGGTGCTCAACAATTGAGGAATTCAAAAAGTCAACATTCAAATGCCGCATTTCCAATGATCTCAAAACCCATTAACGATTTCACAGCAACCCCGCACCAACCCACTATATGAGCAGCAGAGAAAGTGATAAACTCAAACCACCCAAAACCACCCACAATCAATATCAAATCGTTGATGATCTCTTTCAGTGAAACCGGCTGACTCACTGACTGACGCGCGCCAACAACAAATAATCCCTTCAATTTTCTTTTGGCAATCATTGCAATGGGGCGGGGGTGGGGTTGGGGGGTGCACGGGTTATAAATCACGACCCAGATCCAATTAATCTTTATCGATTCAGCTTCCATGTTTTGCGAAGACGAAAAAAATAATAATAGGATAAACCACAACACACACCCAGCAAAAACCCAACATCGAGTCTTGTAGTCAGTGCTCTAAAATGGATTACGCTTTGGGTATGAATTTCCTATTCCATTTGGTAGATAGGTACTTGCTCCATGGGTTTCTACTATGTCTGAAGCTTGTCGGTAGGTTTCTTCTTTGACGTTGGCTTGGATAATGTTTGGTTTGGTTACGCATAACAATTCCTCTTTTAATCTAAGCAGCAGCTAAAGGGGGAGGTACATTTTCAGTTTGGCGTTCAATCATTCTGTTACTTGATACAATGACGTGGATTTGAACAGGAAAAAAAATCATAAAAAGAAATTAAAAATAAATCAGTTCTGGCCATAGTGCCTCCTACAGTCTGTTGCTTGATGGTTCTACACTAAGGTCCTTTTTTAAAAAGGGTTTATCGTGCTGATTCAGGAACCCGCGTAAAAAACTGGGGGTCCTCTGAAACTATTGAAAGGGTCTTCACCTTCAGATATCCAAGGATTGTTTTAGAGAGCTCAAGCGGAAAGGGAGCGGATTTTAGCAAGGGTGACTTTAAGGATAAGTGGGGGAGGAGCAAGGGATGGTTGATGGGTTTTGGGGAGAAGAGTGCAAACAGAGTTCCATAGAGTAGTTATACACTGGAACCTCTAATTATGCACATGGCTGGTACTGCATAAATTTAAAATGTGAATAAATTAAAAAAGGCATAAAAAGAGGAAAATTTATGCATAAATTAAGTTTGGGCTTTAAATAGAGAATCTAGTTCGCGAGAACAGGTCTTGCTCCTAGGCAGTTGAGGTGGGGCTAAGGGGGTTTCCAGAAAGTTCCCAGAGAGCCCAAAAAGGGGGT
Source organism: Aedes albopictus (assembly GCF_035046485.1). NCBI lineage: Eukaryota > Metazoa > Arthropoda > Insecta > Diptera > Culicidae > Aedes > Aedes albopictus. The sequence continues at coordinate 349,891,536 of NC_085138.1, forward strand.
TCCAAGGGGCTTCAGGGGCGTTTTAAGGGGTTGTTTCGAGGGATTTGAGGAGCCTTTTAAGGGTGTTCTGTCAAGATTTTTTGGTGTTTTCATTGGATTACGAGGAATTCTGGGGTATTTCAATAGTACAAGTACTCTTCGATATAATGTACAAAAAACTTTTCTCTTTGTACGTCATATCGAACTGTACGTTATATCGAAGCAGAGAAAAAAAATAATATTTTTTATGACAGTGTTGATGTATTCGATGTGAAATTAACCCCAAACAATGATTTCGGTGAAATTTACAAAACCATTAATGAAAAACATGAGTTTTCACGAAAAAGTAATTTCGTTTTTTGTGCTTTGATATAACGTACATTTTGCTTCGATATAACGTACACTAAATTTTTCCCCAAATTGCGCTAATTCTGGGTAACAAGGTAAATACTGCAACAAAACATTGATTTGAGTGATTTCGTAGTTTATCTGAGGGTTATTCCTGTAAAAAATAAAAATTTTCAATGTTGCACGTTATATCGAAGCAAAATGTACGTTATATCGAATTCGCTATATCGAGGGTGCGCAATATCGAGGGTACGTTATATCGAAGATTACCTGTATTAAGTGGGTTTCAGGGGCGTTCCAAGCGGCTTTAGAGGCAATTCAAGGGATCTCAGTAGCTTTTAAAGGGCGTTGCAAGAGCTTTGAGAGGCGTTTTAAGGTATTTCAGAGTCTGCTCTTGAACTTCCTGAAATGCCTCAAAAATCCCCCTTAAACCCCCCGAAGACCCCATGTAACGAAGAGGCTCTGAAACGACCTTAAATGCCTCCAAACCTCACCTTGGAGCCCATGTAACGCACCTGAGGGACTCCAAACCCCCTGAAAACTCCTCCGTAAAGCTTTCGTAACGCCTCCTAATCCCGCAGAAAATACTCTGCAACGTCCTGAAATGCCTTCGAATTCCCCCTTAAACCCCCTCGGACCCCATGTAACGCACCTGAGAGGCCCCAAACCTTCCGAAAACTCTTACGCTTTTGTAACGCCTCTTAATCACGCCGAAAATGGTCTGAAACATTCTGAAATGCCTCCAAAATCCCCCTTAAACCCCCTCGGACCTTATGTAACGCACCTGGGAGGCTCCGAACCCCACGAAAACTCCTCCGTAACGCTTAAGTAACGCCTCTGCATCCCACCGAAAATGCTCTGAAACGTCTTGAAATGCCTCCAAAATTCCCCGTAAACCCCTCGGACCCCATGTAACGCACCTGAGAAGTTCCGAACACCCCGAAAACTTCTCCGTAAGGCTTCCGTAACGCCTCTGAATCATGCCGAAAATGGTCTGAAACATCCTGAAATGCTTCAAAAAATCCTCCTAAAACAAAACGACTAAAAACGCCTCCGCAACGCCTCTGAAACCCGCCTAAAATGCTCTGAGACTTCCAGAAATGACTCCAAAACCCCCTTAAGACCTACTCGGATCCCATATAATGCACATGAGACCTTCGGAAGGGCCCATATAGCCGAGGCGGTAAACGCACGGGTATTCAGCATGACCATGCTGAGGGTGACGGGTTCGATTCCCGGTCGGTCCAGGATCTTTTCGTAAAGGAAATTTCCTTGACTTCCTTGGGCATAGAGTATCTTCGTGCCTGCCACACGATATAGGGGCTGTCCATAAACCACGTGGTCATGAGGGGGGGGGGGGGGTTCGGCCGATGACCATTTTGTAAGGACAAATAAAATTTTTTGTATGGACTAATGACCACGCAGGGGGGGGGGGGTTGAAAAGTCCCAAAAAAATGACCACGTGGTTTATGGACAGCCCCATACACATGCAAAATGGTCATTGGCAGAGGAAGCTCTCAGTTAAAAACTGTGGAAGTGCTCATAGAACACTAAGCTGAGAAGCAGGCTTTGTCCCAGTGAGGACGTTACGCCAAGAAGAGGAGAGGAGAGGACCTTCGGAAACACCCAAAATCGAACCTGTTACCTTCCTTTGCTCTTCTCTGTAAACACCCCTTAGCCACCGCTGCAATAGTTTCCGTCATTATTAAATATTCTTATGCACAATATTGGTTCTGAGTAGCTTTCTCTCTTTTTAAGCAGGGCATAAAAAAGGTGCATAAAGTAAAAGTGCATAAAAATAACATGCATAAAAAAAGGTTTTAGTGTATTACCGGAGGAATGGATGGAAGGTATCGTGTGTCCCATCTACAAAAAGGGCGACAAGTTAAATTGCGGGAACTATCGCGCGATCACACCACAGAGCGCTGCCTACAAGTAACTCTCTCAAATTTTATGCCACCGTCTTTCACCGATTGCAAGAGAGTTCGTAGGGCAATATCAGGCTGGATTCATGGGTGAACGCGCTACAACGGACCAGATGTTCGCCATCCACCAGGTGCTGCAGAAATGCCGCGAATACAACGTGCCCACACATCACTTGTTCATCGATTTGAAATCGGCGTAGATACAATCGATCGGAACCAGGCGACGATGGATCGAGTGATGTGCGTAGTTTGAGTATCAGGATTACTCTTGAGTCCCTTTGAGTATCGTAGATGCTCACGGCAAAGTGATGATATTTCATGCTTGCTGTTTAACATTACTTTTAGAGCATGTAAGGTTATTCGCTAATTGTTGAACACCACCCAAATGTTGAACAGTTTCTGAAAATTTTATTATAAATCTAGCTTAAGTAATTTTCACTCAACGTAAACATATGATGTAGATGCGTATACATGTATGTTACGATATTGATCCAATTAAGTTACAAAATTATACATATTTTACGTCAAAAATATTGATTGCAAATTTTGTACCGCTGATGACATGAAAACTGCACAATTCTTAAGATTAATTTTAAGAAATTGCTTTTACGAAATAAGCTTTGTTGGCTTATCGGCCACAAATATCAAAGTCACACCATTGTTACAAGAACTGGAAGGATGTCCTTGACAGTTTAACATTGTTAAAAATCACATTTTTATTGTAATTTCATTTGTAAAAAAATATTTTTCTTATCACACTATTATTATGCATCTAGGATCCAATTGTTGAACACTGACATAACCTACGATGTTAGCATGACTGCCAGATTTTTTTTACACTTTGCCTAATCGTGCATGTCATAGGGTTTCAAGGGCGTGCCAGGGATGTTCCAAGGGTGTTGTAGAGGGCTTCAAGATGGTTCCAGGGGTTATCAATGGGTTTCAAGGGCGTTTCAGAGGTGTTCCAGAGGGATTCAGAGTTTTAAGGTGGTCCCAGAAGTAAATATTTTAGGGCATTCCAGAGGGGTTCAGAAGCGATCTACGAGTTTGCCAGGGATTTCAGAGTCATTGCAGGGGTGTTCTAGGGGGTTGAGTGGGTCCCATGGGTATCCAGGAGTGTTTCAGGCGTTCTATTATTCAATCGTTTTCGCTTCTAGTCAAATCTTTTCAGTCATATTTTACATCTAGTCATGTTCAAAACGATTTCAGTCCACTAGAGCTCTTTTCAAATGAAAAGCGATTCCCTGTCATTTGAATAAATCGCCACTCAAATGACTTACTGGCCACAAAACACGAAAAATCCGGAAAAATTACGCCAGAGTGAACAATTATCGGATGTCGGGTAAAAGTCGGGTCAAATTTTATCAAATGTTGGACCACTGTTGGACCCACATCGGACAACAACATTACATTTATTTGTTCAACATCATTAAGACAAGACGTAATCAACAATAGTACGCCACAATACTCGGTTTGTGGCTGCCGCTCTCCATCCTCGGTCGCGCCCAATGCTCGCCAAGTCACGCTCCACCTGGTCCGCCCATCATGCTCTCTGCGCTCCACGCCTTCTTGTGCCAACCGGATCCGTTGCAAACACCAGCTTTGCAGGGTTGTTGTCCGGCATTCTTGCAACATGCCCTGCCCAACGTATCCTTCCGGCTTCTGGATGCTGGGTTCGCCGTAAAGTGCAGTGAGCTCGTGGTTCATCCTTCTCCGCCACACACCGTTCTCCTGCACACCGCCGAAGATCGTTCTTAGCACGCGTCGCTCGAAAACTCCGAGTGCTTGTAGGTCCTCATCGAGCATGGTCCATGTCTCGTGCCCGTAGAGGATCACCGGTCTTATTAGCGTTTTGTACATGGTGCATTTGGTGCGTGGCTGAATCTTTTTCGACCGCAGTTTCTTCTGGAGCCCGTAGTAGGCCCGACTTCCGCTGATGATGCGCCTCCGAATTTCTCGGCTCACGTTGTTGTCAGCCGTCAGTAAGGATCCGAGGTAGACGAATTCCTCCACCACCTCGAAAGTATCCCCGTCTATCGTAACATTACTACCCAGACGGATCCGGTCGTTTTCGGTTCCGCCTACCAGCATGTACTTTGTTTTTGAGGCATTCACCACCAGTCCGACCTTTGCTGCTTCGCGTTTCAGGCGGGTGTACAGTTCTGCAACCGTTCCAAATGTTCTAGCGATAATGTCCATGTCGTCCGCAAAGCACACAAATTGACCGGATTTTGTGAAAATCGTTCCCCGGCTGTTGAGCCCGGCTCGTCGCATCACACCTTCTAGCGCGACGTTGAAGAGTAGACATGAGAGTCCGTCACCTTGTCGCAGTCCCCGGCGAGATACGAATGAACTGGATAGTTCACCCGAAACCCTTACGCAGTTTTGCACACCGTCCATCGTTGCTTTAATCAGTCTAGTCAGCTTCCCAGGAAAGCCGTTTTCGTCCATGATTCTCCATAGCTCTGCGCGGTCGATACTGTCGTATGCCGCTTTGAAGTCGATGAACAGGTGATGCGTTGGGACCTGGTATTCATGGCATTTCTGGAGGATTTACCGTACGGTGAAGATCTGGTCCGTTGTCGACCGGCCGTTGATGAAGCCGGCTTGACAACTTCCCACGAACTCATTTGTTTTAGGTGACAGTCGACGGAAGATGATCTGGGATAGCACTTTGTAGGCAGCATTCAAAATAGTGATCGCCCTGAAGTTCTCACATTCCAAATGGTCGCCTTTCTTGTGAATGGGGCAGATTACCCCTTCCTTCCACTCCTCTGGTAGCTGTTCGGTTTCCCAGATCCTGACTATCAGCCGATGCAGACAGGTGGCCAACTTTTCTGGGCCCATCTTGATGAGTTCAGCTGCGATACCATCCTTACCAGCTGCTTTGTTGGTTTTGAGCTGGTGAATGGCATCCTTAACTTCCCTCAGCGTGGGAGTTGGTTCATTTCCGTCCTCCGTTGCACTGGCGTCGTCGTTCCTTCCGTTGCCGTGGGCTCCCGTGCCTACGTTCTCCACGCCGTTCAGGTGCTGATCGAAGTGCTGCTTCCACCTTTCGATCACCTCACGTCCGTCCGTCAAGAGGCCTCCGTCTTTATCCCTGCATATTTCGGCTCGCGGCACGAAGCCGTTGCGGGATGCGTTGAGCTTCTGATAGAACTTCCGTGTTTCTTGGGAACGGCACAGCAGTTCCATTTCTTCACACTCCGCTTCTTCCAGGCGGCGCTTTTTCTCCCGAAAGAGGCGGGTCTGCTGTTTCCGCTTCTGTTTGTAACGTTCCACGTTCTGTCGAATCCCTTGCTGCAGCATTACCGCCCTCGCTGCGTTCTTCTCCTCCAAAACCGTTCTGCACTCTTCGTCGAACCATTCGTTCCGTCGATTCCGTTCCACGTACCCGATGGTGCTCTCGGCTGCGTCGTTGATGGCTGCTTTCACTGTACTCCAGCAGTCCTCTAGAGGGGCCTCATCCAGCTCGCCCTCGTCTGGCAACGCGGCCTCGAGGTTCTGCGCGTATGCTGAGGTGACATCTGGTTGCTTCAGTCGCTATAGGTTGTACCGTGGCGGTCGCCGGTACCGTACATTGTTGATGACGGAGAGTTTTGGGCGCAGTTTGACCATCACCAGATAGTGGTCGGAGTCGATGTTGGCGCCACGATAGGTCCTGACGTCGATAATGTCGGAGAAGTGCCGTCCGTCAATCAGAACGTGGTCGATTTGAGATTCCGTCTGCTGTGGTGATCTCCAGGTGTAACGATAAGGGAGGCTGTGTTGGAAAAAGGTGCTACGTATGGCCATATTTTTGGAGGCGGCGAAATCGTAGCCCGTTTTCGTTCGTTTGCTGGTGGGCGCTAAACTTACCAATCGTCGGTCTGAATTCCTCCTCCTGGCCTACCTGAGCGTTCAAATCTCCTATGATGATCTTGACGTCGTGGCTTGGGCAGCGATCGTACTCGCGTTCGAGCTGCGCGTAAAATGCGTCCTTGTCATCATCAGTACTTCCGGACATGGGACAACTGTAGGGTTTATATAGGGTTTGGTAGCCAAAATAAAAACAGGTCAATGATAGGTTGATGTCGGGTTATACGTCATCAATTACGAACAAATGTTTTATTTTCTCTTAGAAAATGGAATTTAAGGGAATTTAAATTCAATGGGAAGTATAAGGAATGAGTGGATCTAGACGTTCACTGGATATTTTTCAAGTAAAGTGGAATTATGCACGGAAAAATAAACGAAAACAAAAAAGTCAGTACTAACCGTTCAACAATTGGCGAATTACCCTAATAAAGAAAGCGGGAATAAACACGAATAAAGCGATTTCCACGCAGTCAGTTCAGCTGTTTGGTTCCGCTGATGATATTGATATGACAATTCGTAAATTTGACACGATGGCGGAAACGTACATCGACTAAAGCATGCCCAAGTAACAAGCCTTGAAGGTTTATTCATGTTTTATCCTGGTTTTATACGAGCATGTCAAAAAGCTAATTGTTCTAAATTAGTTTTATGTGGTAGTTTTTCACTTTGAACCTTTGGCGTTCCATAAAACTATCATATAAATTCTGCTATAAACATCTTCAATTAAAGACTTGCAAGTAGACATGAATTGGTTTTATCACTTATTATATACCATTTCAATAAAACTTGCATTTGCGGTTGTTGTCGGAGAGATTTTTTTTTGTAAACAAATACACAAAACTGTGAGGCAATGCATAAAACCAACAAAAGATTTCGTGGCCGTAACATAAACCAAAAAAATGCTGTGATAAAACCGCTAGTTCTATCATGAGCTCAGTTATGACTACCTCAGGAGGGTTAGCCCTATTGGAGGAATCGTCAGGAACACAGAGTTTTATCAGAAAAATATGTCGCCTAGCCGGGATAATTCAGATAATACAGAAAAATTATTACTCAATTTTATGATTTCACGTACAGCTCAAGATCAAATTAAACCATACAACACGTTTCCGTCATTTTATTTCGTCAGGAAAATTACATAATGTCTTTTAAACTCCGTTGTGTTGAAAAAACCTTTTTTGCACCCAATTCCACCGAGTAAATTAAATGCATTTAACTTCCAAATTATGCATAGTTTGTGTGGCGCACGTAGTTTTTGTCATTATCACAGTCACATTCTCCACAAATTTACCGTGGCATGTCTTCTGACACGTAATAGATAGGAAAACAAATCTGAATTCCATATCTGCATCTTTCCAATTGATGGCTGGATAAACAACCAAGCATAATTTATTCTGACGATCGAACATTGAGAGTGAAAAATAATCAAAACAATTATTTGACAAGTCAGAAGATGGTTTTATTTAGAAGATTGATAAAACTATGATACAACCCGAAATCCTAAGCCGGTTAGCATACGAAGTCCTGTAGACCCTAATAAGACTGGGCCAACTAGCCAGAACGTGGGCTTATTGAGGCATACAAGAACTCGAGAGCATTTTCAAGTCGGCATCAATGGTTTTATGTTTAGGATTTTTGAATCGCTAAAAAACTTTGATAAAATTAAAATTGTTACTTGGGATGAAGCCAAGCGAATCGGATTAGTCATGGCGAATGATTTAGTCAAGCAAAGACGAAGTTCATGACGGCAAAGGTCTCTAGAGAGGATTTAACGCGTTCGCCATCCCGAATTTCTATCGACGGTGATGAAATCGAGGCGGTTGACGAATTCGTGTATTTGAGTTCACTGGTGACCGCTGACGACAATGACACCAGCAGACGGATTGGGCAGGAAATCAAGCTTACTTTGAACTCTGCAGAACTCTACGATCGAACAAAGTTCGCCGTCACACGAAGATAACTATCCACAAAACGCTGACAGGTCGTCCTCTATGGGCACGAAACATGGACCCTACGTGCAGAGGACCAAAGCGCTCTTGGAGTTTTCGAAAAGAAGGTGTAGACGGCATTGTGGCGGTGTGCAAATGGAAAACAGGACTTGGAGAATGAACCACAAGCTGCATCAGCTGACCATCGTCCACACCGCGAAAATTAGGAGGTTTTGGTGGGCGGGCCACGTCATCAGGATGTTGGATAAGTTGATTAAGTGGAGGCCATATGCGTGCATGCCTCCATTTAGGCACATGTAAAATGTAATTGTAATTGTAATTTTTATTGAAAACGATAACTAGTTAGTTATAGTACGCATATCGCCTCCACTTTAACATCTTATTCAACATCTTATACAATCACTGGTTGACTGGGTAAGTCTTGGTTGGATAATGAGGACGAATCCCAGTAGACCTCTTTGGAGGAATCCGTGGAGAAATGCTTGGAGGAATCCGTAAATGAATCTCTAGAGTGATCCCTACAGGAGTCCCTCGAGGATTTCCTGGAAGAATTACTGAAAGAATTTTTGAATGAATCAAAGGAGGAATCCTAGAAGGACCTAGAAGGAATCCATGCTGAAATTCTCAGAGGAATTCTTGTAGAAGCCACTGGAGTAACTCCAGAAGGAATGTATACAGAAATTCTACCAAAAAATCCTGGAACAATCTTAACATAAATCCCTAAAAGAATCCCTCAAAGGAGTTGTAGAGGAATCAGTGGAAGAATTCCTGAGAGAATCCTAATAATTATTGGAGTAACCTCTTAGGATTCTTGAATACCTGAAGGAATCTATCTTCTATATATATAAAAATGAGTTTGAAGTTGCTTTGAGGCAACAAAACTCAAGAACGGGTGGACCGATCAGCATGACTCTTGCACGGTTCGGTTCGTATTCGTGGTGGCTGTGTTTATATGTACAAAAAGTTATGAAAATCAACCAGAAAAGTAAGAAAATTGATAAAATTCTGATTTTTCATGAGTTGGAAAGGAAATCAACACGATCAAAAATGAAACCAATCTAGAGTGCGGTGCTTTTTTGAGCTCCACAGTTGTCAAACCACCACAAGACGGCAAGACAAAGTTTGCCGGGACAGCTAGTTCCTAAATAAATCTTGAAGAATCACAGCAGGAAATGATGGAGATTTCAGCATAAATCAACGACCCCGGATGATTATGAAATATTTTCTAAGATAAAAACCTGAAATCAATCATTGTTAGATTGTTCCAAGTAGGCAAAGTATCTCTTTGAAAACTGTCGTATATTTTGTATTGAATCAATATTTTCCTTCTTCTGAAATATGTTTCACTGTTCTATCTTTAGCTAATGTTACCATACGGTAACTTTGAGTTATTATTGATGGTGGGGGACTGCAGGGAAAAATATTATATAGCGAAGCGAGTCAACGATCAGTTTAAATGAGTGGGCGTCGTGTGTGTCGGCCCAACGCACGAAACCGTGCGCCAATACGCGCGGAAAGGGTGGTGAGTTTCGCTAACCGTCTGAAGTGGGCAGCGATGTGGGCGGAAGCACGGCGAATCTCGGAGAGAATATCGAGCGATGGGCTACGAGATAGGGCACGACGGATGATCGGGATCAGTCTTTTGTGGCTTGCCCAGAAGAAAGAAGTGTCTTTTTAGCGAGTGTCATTTAACACGTTTTGAGGTGTGCGAGAGCGATTTTTGCACGTTTAAGAAGTTGTGGAAGGAGTATTTGTTCCGATTGTGCATCAGTGCCATCCTTTTCTCGGCTGTTCATCGGAAGTCTGGGTATTTGACGCCCCCCAAGACTTTGCACCGTGCTGACGTGCTGGTAACGGCCCGCACCACCTCTACGACAACCCGCGGAGGCCCCGAGCCGGTCCGACAGCTACAATTCTCCTGCGACGGAATCCCGCCGAAATCAACACTTCCCGACCGAATTTTCAAGCCTTGGAGGGCGAACCCGCCCGAATCTGAAGACCGAGGTTTCTGGCCAAGTGTTTCTCCGTCGGTCAGTGACAGGCACACCCGCGTGGGACAACATCGTGAAACCCACGTGGCCCGCAACGGCCCGCCAGCCCTCGGTCCTTCTTCGAACTCCTCGCCCATCCGCCGGAGTGACTCAAGCCTACGGCCGTGCGCCGGCCAGCCCCGACGGGTGTATCCCTGGCCTCGTGAACGAAGCCGATTTCCGCTTTCCGGCCACCTTCGAGGACTAGCCAAGTTTCGGCCGCTACCTAGACGCCGATTGTTGACTGCGGATCCCTCTCGTCTAAGCGATACCGCTGAGCGGTGCACCTGCTGCCAACACGCCTGAAGGCCATCGAGACCGCCGGAATTGGCCGCTACCTGGACGCCGAGTGTGGCGCGGATGATCTCCGACCTCCCTCCGACCACCCGTTACTTCCGCCGGCGATACGACCGGAATCCGACGTGACACGTGTGCCTGTGCAGTGCACCACCTCCAGCTGCTCGACGCCACTCAAGGAAGAATAAATTTGTTAAAAGGTAATTCTAATGCATTTTTTTAGGACCGACCCCACCGAAAGCTCCCCCATCCGAAACGCCCTGGGACCCGGGAGTCGGAAGAGGCCTTGAGTGCCCACCCCAGAAGCTGCCGTTGGCAGGACCAGCAGCTTGGGGCTTAGGCACGTCCCCTTCAGGGACGGCGCGAATAACTCCCGGGGTCAAATACAGTTTCACTAAGTACTAGTTGTCTAATTCCCACTTAATTTTGTCTTATTCCAGGTGAGTCCAATGCACGACAGTCAGATAAGTACCCTTTTCACAGTACAAATTACAATCATTTCTCACTTTTAATCATATGAATTTCTGTGAATATTATTGCCGGCATGGAGTATCGGGATGAAAATGAATCAACGAGAAATGCCTAAGGAAAGTTTTTCAAAATCTCAAGAGGAATTCCTGAATAAATTACCAGATGAAACATAGGATAAAACCTTACAGGTATTCCTGAAGGAATGTCGCTAACAATTTCTGTGGAAACCTCTAGAGGAGTTGCCGGATAAATCCCTGGAGGCATCTCTAGGGGAATTTCTGAAACAAGAGAAAAATCCGTATAAGAATTCCAGAGAAATCAACGCAGGATTCCTAAAATTGATCATGGGGGAATATCTGGAGCTATTCCTCGAGGAATCCCAGGATAAATAGCTTGAGAAATTCTGGCATGAATACCAGTAGAATTCTAAACATTAATTTTTAAAAGAATTTCTGCAGCAATTCCTGGGATTTTTATAGAAATCTGTGGAAGAATCTTTGGGAGAAATTTGGGAGCAACTCATGGAGAAACACCAGCAGAAATTCCTACTGGAATCACAGTAAGAATGTCTAGAGGAATCCAACCATGAATTTCTGTTTTCAATATGTATTATTGGACGAATGCCAATAGCAGTTTATGTTGGAGCTCTGAAAAAAAAAACCCCTGTAGGAAGCTGGAAGATACCCGGCAGCAATTTCTGATTCCTGAAGCAATTCCAGCAAGTATTGTTAGAGTCAACCTTGCGATTTTGTGAAAACATAGGCGAGTAGCCTTGAGTCGTTGTCAACAGCGAGCGTAAAGTCTCTTTCCTCCGCAGCATCTGTGCAACCACCCGTACGAATAGCACACGATTGGGTTCGACACCGGTCAGCGATGTTGGTAATAATCTTTCGTCGCTGAGCGGACGCCTTGCAGTCAAGCCGTGCTTTTCATCGCTGAATACGCTCATCACTAGACATAGTTGGCTTGGTATGCGTGCACGTTTGTGTTGGTATATTCGAATGCTTTATCTGTGTGCACCGCAAGTGTTTGGGCTGAACCATGTCTGTCTACCCAATCCATTCGGTATGGCCGAGCCGAACGAACGAGCGCGATGCGACACAAGCAGATGGTTACACAGTCGTTTGCGTTTTTCGTTATGTTTTTCTTTCCATATCTTTGCTCCTGCTCATCGATGATCAGAGCTCGGCATAATCGCGCATGATTGAAATACAAATGATGAGCTTTGATGAGCAAGTAATCGGTGAAAAATACACGCAACCTGAGATTGGCAGATTCTAATACAATTGGGTATGAAACATATACAAATATTGTATTAGGGCCTTGCAAATACAAAAATTGGTAGGTGGCAGTATACCAAAAATTGTATTGGCTTCCTAGAATCTGGAAAAGGAAAATTTCGCATGTGTGCGTGTGCTCTGTCGCACTGGTTTCTCATTATTTGTTCTATTTTTAGACTGATCATGGCAGCAGCGGCGGCATCAAATACCAATACATGTTTAAAAAGAAATACGGGCGGCGGCGGGAATCGTACCGAGACACTATCACGGTGATACACGGTATCATGCGCTCTAACCAGCACGGCTATAACTGCACATGAATAGACAAGAGGCTGAAAGCCATCATGATCAACACAAACGTGGCTTGGTGATGGAAGTGATACAGCCGCCACACTGCACAATGGGTCCAGAGCCGTATTTGCGAAGACAAAACTGTTTAAGCTTCAGCTTTAAGTTTTTAGACACATATTGTGTTTTAGAAAGTTTATTTTCAATAGGGTCATCCCTATTATTGTTATGTTAGGGTGGTTCGTCTGGTTAAACTAATTCAAAAATCTGCTTTCTAATAATTTTATTTGCAATGCCATGATGGATGGTGATTGATCGTTTAATTAGAAATTCCACCAATAAACGGCAAATTCTAAATTTCATATATCTCAGGACTCTCACCACTTAGAAAGTTGGTGTCTTCGACAACGTTGTTAAGTGAGTCAAGGGCTTACAGTTAATGGTCCACTAGGCGGCGCTAGTTACACATTTGCAAAATCATTCAAATGATTGATATTTTTTCGTGAAGTAATCAACTAGCTGTAAGTTTGTTTTCTTTGAACGTGTCTAAGTCAAGTCAAAGGTTTTTCAAAGAGCTATGTATTAGTCATAATTGTGCAATGTCGCATTTTATTCGGTTCACTTGATCCAGAGATATAGCAATTAAACGAAGAACACTCAAATATGAACTACTTTATTAGAGTTGCTCCAATTTTATGTAAAGTTATCCAATCGAGCCCAAATTTGTACCGTTTATATCTTACTAGTTGTGCAACTGGCAGGAAAAATTTGAGAATATTTGGTGCATTTTTGAAAAAGTTACAGCTTGCTGAATATATTTGAAATAATAAATAAAAGTTGCATGCTTCAATTAGTTCGTAGCTAGCGCCGCCTACTGACAGAACCTTGAACCAATCAGCTAATCAACTGAGCGGCCGTAACCAACCTAACAACATCGCCGAAGACATCAACTTTCTAAGTGATCTGAGTCCTGAGATATATGGAATATAATATTTGTTTAAGTTTTAAAAATTGCCTAAAACATTTTTAGCAAATTGTATCCTTTTATAAAGTCCACCAAAACTATTCAAATTTTGATTACTTGTTCCTCAACGAGTTTGATTTAATTGGTGCAAATTTGGGCTTGATTGATTAATGATTATTCAACTTTATACGAAATTAGAGCCCTTCTATCTATATCTAGTGTTTGACTTCCGTTTATCAAATTACTGTACCTTAGGACTAAGCGAACCGAATTAAATTAAATTTTTAAAGTTTGTGACTAATGTATTGGTCTTCATGTATCGTTGGACTCGACTAAAATATGACCAAAGGCAAAAAAGTTGCAATTTATTGAAAACTTTTCGAAAAGTTCTGATGATTCGAATGTTTTATCCAAGGGCTGAAAGTCTCTTGAATAAAGACAAATCAATCAAATCAATCGAATGTTTTATTTTTGTAAATTTGCTATAACTTTGTAAAACATTCTGATATTGTATAGAGAATAATTAATCAGCAGATTTTTGGATAAGCCACACTTGATTGACCGTAATCATTTCACAATAATGAAAAAAAAAAGAAATGACAGAACTTGGCAGAAACATTTTTGTCTTCGTAAATACGACTCTAGACCCATTGTGCACCGAAAAGCCCGCATCCAGCAGGTTGCTGTTTGCAAGTGGAAAATTCCATGTAGACAATAGGACGCGAAGCTCAGCAGCGAAGCGAAAGTTATTTTTAGACGCAACCCGGTTCAACTTCTCGGGTTTGAATGGAGGTGTTTGTGTGTAGTGGTATGGAAACTATAGAACTGTGTAGCGCATCTTAATACAACGAATGGATTATGATTTATCACATTTTCTGTACGTTTTTAATACATAAATTGGTAGAAAATGCATATCTCAATTTTTGGTAGCTTTCCTTGTTTTGCGTGTAGCAACGTTGGATAGAGTATCCCTGGAGTGTCCTGGAAATGCTACATGTTCACTCCAAAAACGAATTTGAAATTAAATGCTCGGAGGACCAAGTTAAATGTACCAACCAACTCAGTTCGACCTGTTGAGATGATGTCTGTACATATGTCTGTGGGCAATAAAGTTCACTCACTTTTAAGGCACTTCGCATTGCCCTTTTTTACGGATTTCAGCACGAACTCCGGACCGGAGTTTCACCACATTGTTTGCTGTTGAAAATGGTCCGGATCGGTCAAGGCGTTCCGGAGTTATGGCCATAACAGTGATCCGGACCAGCACCGGTGAAACTGTGCTGATACATGAAACTAAACCAAACAAACCTCATCAAGCGTCACATCAAATTGCACAGAATTGTGTAGGCTTAAGCACGGTTAACGAATTTTGTGCGAAAAGCATCATCCGCCAGACCAGAAAATCCACGATGTCAGCTCAAAATTCAAGATGGCGGCTCACAATTATGAAGGCAATTGTTTTAAGTAATTTCAGGCTCGGGAATCATGAACTTTGAGTACCGTGATTTCGGGTGAAATTGATCACTTTTCGTAGTTTTTGGCGAATAATTTTTTAATACTTACCGATATGGTAAAATTTAATGCTTTAAAACAAGTACGACCATGATTTTCATCAGTCAACTAGGTTAAAAATTCTACCGCAAATCATTTTATTACAAAAAATATCATTTGAAATAAAAAATCAAAAATTTTAACTTCGGGGTGAAATTGATCAGTCAGTGAAATGTATTTGTAAGTGCTAAAAATATGGTTTCCTCCTAAATTATCGTCCTTGAAATGCGAAAAACTATGCAAAATTTTTACAAGTTTGCTAAATTTTTAATTATTTAAGCTTGAAGTTAAATAAATCTTAAGAAAACGCCTGAAAGTGTGCAATTTCCATACTAAATATGTTCTAACTTCCGCAAAAGTACAATTTTATGCATAAATTTCAATATTTATAGAACTTTTGATGACGAAATCGGGTTTAGCGAATACTTGACAGCTAGAAACATTAATTCGAATATTCATTACATTTGCGATACAGCTACAGTAACAAAAGTTTGAAAGTGTCTTTGAAGTTCGCCTGACAGGCAGTTTCGGAAAATATTGAATTTTATATAGAAATATGTGACTAATTGGCTGTAAAACATGTAAACTCATCATTCAATAACTCTTGAGCCAGATGATGAACATTTTTTACAAATTGTTTTAAGTTTAAAGCGTTACTTTTAACAAATAAAAATGGCTCTCTCGTCGATCAATTTCACCCCACTGATCAATTTCATCCGAAATCACGGTATATTGTTTATTGAGAAGTCTTCCGGAGTGCTAAAATGGTGACCACAATATTCAAGAAGGCGGTCCAAAATCAAATCTAAGATTGTTGTATGTAGTTCAAGCTGACGGATGTTTTATTATATTGGGTTTATATTACCCATGCATTATCGGCAATTCCGATGGATATACAGTAATGTTCCGATTTACTCGCTATTTCGTGCAACAGACCTCCGTACTGTTCTTCAAGATGAACATTTAAAGTGCGGTTCATAACAAAAAAGTGTTGAAAGAAGATTTAAATTCGGGACATTGCTATATTTGGAGTAACGAAAATATCCGGAGTTCAAACTAACGATAAGAAAATCTTAGATGTTAGCTCAAAATTTAAAATACCAGTTGTTTCATGAAGACTTAAAGTATTAATTTTAATGTTGCACAATATGGGTGTATTGGTATAGGGAAGATGTCCGAAGTCCAAGAATGGTGACCAGAAAAGCTGGTATCTCAAAATTCAAGGTAGCTGTGCACAATTCATTACGAAGGAGTTACGCATAGTTTGTTCATTACGTAATTTATATATGACGCCTAAGAATGACAAGACTGAGTGACACACACTTTCATTTTTCTTGTTCAGAAAAAAAGCTGATAGAATCGGGGGTGTACAAAATCGAGTCATCGCCAGAGATGCCAGATATACAGATTTTTCTGCATTATACAGATTTTTGAAGGTCGATACAGACAGGATACAGAGTACAGAAAACATACAGATTTCCAAAATATGATACAGATTTTTCACGTATTGGTTTCGCATTTAATCATTTACCCAAGATGCAAAATAAAATGACAAAATTATATAAAAACATTTAATCATCCATATAAAACACATTGGAAGTCAATTTTCAAACAATTTTGAATATTTTGGAAAAGCTTTCTTCCTAATTGGATTTCTGCTAATTTATTAAACATTAAACATGTTAAATCTGCAATACGCATGCACTATGAGCGTTTTCCTTTTTTTTTTTAACGTTATAAAGCTTTACTTTGCTGAGCAATAACTTTTCAATCGCTCGTTCAATGTTTAGTCTTAAAAAATTTCAAAGAAAACGTTGTTTCGAACAAACTGTGTTTTCTCAATATTTTTGTTTGCCAAAAATCTGTCAAAAATCAAAAAATATTAGATTGTAAGGAAAACTTTAATATTTACAAACTTTATAACTTAATTGACTAGCATAAAATTAAAGTTCTTTTTAACAAGAAGAACGAACCGAACCTGGAAAGGAATAGGCAAATCTGACGGAAGCTAACGATTCCTGGTGGCAGGAATGAGAACTTTACGAAAAACGTGACTCCGCCTAATTCACAAATACAAAAAAAAAAAACTAAAACAAAAGTGACTCCGCCAAAAAGTGCCATGGCGCAGCATAGGCAAAGTACAAACAAACAAAGTGAAACAAACGAGCGCTTTTTGGAAAGAAAATTTAATTCTTTCTCAGATGCGCTTAGATCCGGTATGTACTTACGAACAATTTATGTGATAAATTTGAGGAGCTCTTGCTAAGCCTCCGACTGGCGATCTTCCGGATTTTTCGTTTGCTGGCCAATCCGATGTTCGTCAGCATGGGCATCGAGAATGATGATATTAGAAGCCATTGCAAATGGAAAATAGCAATGGCTAGAGCCAAAAACGAGTAAAATTTGACGACAAAAAATTTACTTTTTTATGTAAACAAACGATTTTCTCCTTATCTCACCAAGCGCCTCTACAAATGGGGGTCATCTGAATAAGCCTATAGTTTGTTCACAAATCTTTATTAAACGACTAAACTAGCTTTAAAATTGTATTTAGAATAAAACCGAAAGAGTGGTAGGGTTTTTTTTTTAAAGTTAATCATGCTTAAAGAAAACATAGTCGAAATTTTCAAAAAATATGATAGTAAGAGTGAATAGAGATTTTTATGAATTGAAAAACCAATTACGTAGAAATTACGCATATCTTAACCTAAAAATTGTTGCCTCAGATTCAGAGACATTCAACCTGAATATATTTGATTTTCTTACTACAAGTGTTTTTAAACCCCATTTTAATTTAACACCCTCAACACTTTTGTCAGATAACCATCAAATTTTAAGGATGTTTTGCCATGCTGATTGCATTGAGCAATACAAATTACTGGATTTCAGCACACTTTCTAAAAGATCCACCAATTTGTGCTGATAAAGCACAATGTTGTGCTGGATTTCAGTAAAATATTCCAGTTTAAGTTGCTGGATATTCATAATATTTGATATCAATGGTTTTTGCTTTGCTGTTTGCAAATATTTTACCGAAATCTCAACAGCGTCAATATTTTACATGAAAAAATTTGTTTGAACGTACTTTGTTAGAGATTTACAGATAAGCATTTAATAAACATTTCATAAAAAAATCGGTGATTTTCTACAGAATTAAAAAAAAAACATTATCGAACGATTAGCAGTTGAGATTTCGGTAAAAATTATCGAGCGTTATAAATAAAGCCGCAATTTTCATGCAATGTCGGTTATACAGAAAATATATGTTGAAAATACAGATAAATACAGATTTTTGAAAAAATCATCTGGCATCCCTGGTCATCACTGTATTACAGAACTGTGTTCAAGGTCTTCTGCACCTTTGGAATGTTCTTCACTGGTACACACCAAGTTTTGCTGGTATTCAACAGCATAATAGTTCACTTGTTCACAGCGTATCCCCTAAACTAAAAGAGAGAAATCTTTTGGTTCATCGTTTCTGTTCCCTTTCTAGTTTTTGCATAGCGATCCTACTGCAACTTTATATGTATTTTTTTATATGAAAATACCTGTTTTCCCCTGTCTTAGTGTATGCCCATTGTAGTTGACTGTATTGTAAAATCTATCATCCCATTTATACTTCTCCCTCAAAAACGGCATCACTTCCGAAGGTTGTAACGGGATCTTCCCCCATTAATACTCCTCCTCTTCCTGGTTCAATGTGAATCCTTGTTGTGCTGGTGGGTGGCACAGTAGTGATTGCCCTTTTCGATGTCAGATGTGGTAAAAGCCAGCAGCACTGGAGTAGCTAGGGGGGGTTCCAGGGGTGCCTGGCACCCTCTAGAATGAATTTGGCACCCCCTAGAATTTTTCCTTGATAGTAGCTTAAAATTAAAACTTCACACGATAATTCAAACATTTATTAATGGCGCAATTGAACAAAACTAAAGCTACAAATGAAATGACTTCATTAATTATTTTACGTATTAGCGTTTTGGACTTATATTCTATAATTAAAACACTAAAAAATATGTTTTTGCTGATCTATTACTTTAGGACCCTTCAAATAGGATTATCTTGAGACGCTTTATGAAATGTGTATCAGTTTTTCGGTTCTAACAATGGTCTGGGTGATGTATTTTAACCATTGACCCTAAAACCGCACCACACTCGCGCTGTATAAGACGAGCATGGTTTTTGTATCAGCAATATCATTGGAAATTTGTTCTGAAATTTCAACGGCAACTCATCTGAATTTCCTTCCACATTTTTTTTTCGATTTCTTTACAAACTTCTTTGGCAATTTCATGGTAATTTCTTTTGTTTTTTTTTTTTATAATTTCATTGTATTTATAATTATTGCTTCTAAAAATTGCTTCGGCAATATGTCCATATTTTTTTCAGCATTGTTTTTTTAATTTATTCGGAAATTTCTTAGGGAATTCCTATGGCTGCATCATCGATGATTTTTTCGGTGATTCCTTTGAGAATTACTTCGGTGTTCAGCACTTTCTTTGAACATTTCTTTTGTTAATTGTGTGGAAAATCTTACAGTAATTCCTGTCAGATCTTCGGCAATTTCATTGGAAGCTTTTTCGGTAATTCCTCTGAAAATTCCCTAGGCAGTTAATTTAGAAGTTTCTTAAACGATTATTTTCTTAAATTCCATGGGAATTTGTTTCACAATTTCTTTTGTATATTCTTTGGAGATTTTCCGGCTATTTTTTGTGAATTTCTTCGCCTATTCCTTTGCAAATCCTCTGACAGTTCCTCTGGAAATTCAAAAATTCACAATTTAGAACGGAATTGTGATTTCCAAAACAATAGTCGAAAAATTTTAAAATTGAGATTCCGAATCAATTTGCAAAGACATTCTCGAAGGGATTCTCAATAAAAAAAAACCAAGAAATTCCCAAAGAAATTGCTGAATACATTTCCATCAAAATATCATAAGAAGTTTCCAAAACATTGGCAACTGTTTTAGAAATTTCTTAGGTAATTTTGATAGGAATTTATTCAGTATTTCTTTTGGGAATATCCCAAGAACTCTTAGAAGAACGATTAAAGGCACTCCTGAAGAAATTATGGAGGCTTTTCGGAAAAAATGGGAGCTGAACCAATGCTAAATTAAATTGCCGAAATATATTCCAAAGGAAATTCCGATGAAATTTTCATGAAACTTTCCACAAGTATCAAAAACATTTTTTTCTCAAAGGGATTCTCAGAAAATATGCCGCAAAAATTTTGGAATAAATTTCCAAAGAAATTACCGAACAATTTTCCAAATACCATGCCAGCAAAATTCTTAATGGAATTGTTGGCAAAATCATCAAAAGAATTTATGATGGAATTGCAGAGGGAGCAAATTCTGAAGGGATGTTCGAAATAGTTTTGAAAGAATTGCCGAAAATGTTTTCAAAGAAATTCTTGAGCGATATCTATAAAAAACCTGCCGAAGAAATATCCAAAGCATTACCGAAAAAGTTCCCAAAGCAGTAAAAGAGCCGTAGTATGATCCCATGGCACCCTTGGCAAGCGTCCAGGTTGGCGCCCCACAATAACTAAACATTGTTAATTTGTCTAAATATGTAGTTTTTTTTATTCAAATTTTCTTCAAAAATTATATGTTGGTGTTTCGAAAAAACGTATTCCCTTCTATTTTGTTTCAATTTTTTTTTTTCATTCATGTAGTTTCTGTAGGATTTTCAATTGGAGTTACTCAAAAAATATTCGAAATCTTTTTCTCTTATGCAAGTATAAGGACAAACACATTTTGCATTTCAAGAATCTCACTGAGACCAGCTCAATAATTAGAAATAATATTTCAGATTCATAATATAAATAAATTATGCATATTTTTTTACTGGAAATCTTACAGTATTTGTTAAATTTTTGTTTGTTTTGTACTCAATTGAGCTTCACTGGTGTTCAGGAAAACTTAAACGAACTATTTTACCAATTTTCGGCGATTAGTAAAATTGGTTTTACCTTACTTTTTCCATAAAAATTACCAAAGGTTTCTTCTGAAGTTAAATTAAAATATTTCTCAGAAGCTCTGTGAGAAAGTTTTCAGTAATCATTGGACAAACCATGGATATGGAAGAATACCAGGAGAAATACCTGAAGGAATCTCTACAGAGGTTTTTGTTCTCTGGAAGAATTCCTGCTGGAATCATTGGATTAAATTATGCAAGAATCTCTAAAGGAGTTTCAGCAAAAATATCCAGAGGAATACTGGATAAAAATCCTGGAGAAATTTCAGCAAGAATTTCCAATGGGATTCATGGAGTAACTCTTGCATGAATTCGTGGAGCAGTTTATGAAGAAATGCCTGATGGAATGCCTGAATTTGTAAAGAACATCTGAAAGAATTTAAGAAAGAACACATGTACTTGGAAGAATTTTAAAGGCATCACTAAAAAAGTTTCTTAAGTATTTTTTTGAAAATTAGAAAAAAAATCCCTAAAAGGTTTTATGAGGAAATCCCTGGAGAAAGTTTCGAAGGAATCCAAGAAGGCTTTCAAAAAAAGCATTGAAGACATTTTGGATGGAATCAAAGGCAGATTATACTCCTGTTTCCTTCAAGCTTTAGGTTCTTTCGGCGCCACTTTGAGGCTGGTGCCCTTGGCGGGAACAACCTGGCCAACCGTACGCAACGGCTCTGAGCAGTAATCGGAAATCGGAAAGGTTTGCCAGATAATTTTTCAAAGGAATTGTTAATGAAATTCCAAAGAATTTTTCGAAACAAGTAACATTAGAATTGCCGGATGTATTCTGAAAGAATCTGCTGTAGGAATTCCTTAAACAAATACTGAAGAAATCTTGAAGAAAATGCCGAAGTAAACTGAATTCAAACATTAAAAAAATACGACGAGTTTCCTAAAAAAAAATAGATGGAAATTCCGAAGATATTTGCAAAGGAATTTGCGATGAGGTTGCTAGAGTCATTGTCGAATGAATTACCAAAAAAAACAGCTGACGTAATTGAATAATGCTTGAGAGATTCTTAAAAAAAATCCGAATGATTTGTTGATGAAATTGAAAAAAAAAATCCAATTAAACTTCTCATGGAATTGCCACAAAAGTTTCCATGGTAATTAATTACCAATAAAATTATCACAGGATGTGTCGAAAGGTATGTTGTAAAAAAAATCAAACATATTGCCGAAGAAAGTCTCAAAGAAATTGCCGTAGGGAGTCCAAATAAAATGCAAAAGAAATTTTCCAATTCTAAAGAATTTACTGAGAAAATTCCAAAATGTATCTAAATTGGCATACAAATGGTAATACAATTTCAAAATAAATTGCCGGGAATATTCCCTGAGGAATTTTCGAGAGAATGTTTTGCCGAAAACAAAAAATAAACTCGATTATCTGGTCGAGTTTTGGAACTTCCCAAAACATGTGTCTTGCTAACAGAATGTTGTTAGAAGCAGAAATTGTGACACTGATTACTAATCAAAGTTTTACAAACGTGAAAATTTTAGTTTCATACAGCATTTCATTTACCAGATACATGTTTGTGAAGCTTAACAACACGACTCAGGATTGATTTGAAATTGGTGTCCTTTACAAAAAGTTTGTAATTTAGCTCAAGAATAATGCGTTGATGTCACCAACATGATTTGACGCAGTCGCGCACATCTATTTACGATTGCGATTAAATTTACGGGTTATATTATTATAGAAGAAAATTGAGGGTAGATCGGTATTTCCTTTTACAAAAAAAAAAACAAAAGCGAACTGGAAGCTTCTGAAACTGGCACCCCCTAGGCACCCCCTAGGAAAAAATCCTAGATACGCCAATGGCCAGCAGTACGCAGCAGCATATCCTCCGAAATCGTCGTCGTTGTCGTCATTGAACTTTTGCTGCCCTCATTGTCGTTCCAGTACCTAAGCTATCTCTATAGGTTGAAAGTCGGGGTTGTGGCAGTGGTTTGATGGTTAAGCAATATCAGTTTAGAAACCAGACCAAGCTCAGGTCTGATGGAAGTGGTGCGGTTGGTGCAAGAGAATTGATAATGAAATGAGCTGGATTAATCGTAACGGTTTCTGGTTTCAGGCGAAATTGAATTCAGGGTTTAGAGACGAATGGGATTCATTATGCTGATTAATACCTTTTATTGATTTGTGCGTATCTGGTTCAATATCAGGTATTTGTATTATATGTTATATGTATTAAATAAAGTGCACCTACTTCGAAAAATGTTATGTGGCGAGCAACAGGTATCAATAATCAATTTAAAATGTGTTTGTTGTGCTTCTTTTTCAGTCAATGAAACAATCATATCTACGCTAATGATTCACTTGAATTTCCCCTAACGTCACAGATATGCTGCCATTTGCTTCGCATGAGCTCAAAATCTTTTGTGTATCTTTTAAACTCAACTTCACAACTGAATGACTCTTCAAAAACTGCACCCGGTTTAACAGCCAATGCACATTCCCACCTCTCAAGAGCTGGCCCACAGAAGATTTTCCACTGTTGAATTTAGTCCACCACCGGGTCAGACAATCTCCAACAACGAACGCCTGAAATGGAAATCGATTTCATCGTCCTCAAAACCTCCGACGCGCCATCAACCAGCCCATCAACGTGCGTCCGAATTTGCATTTTGCGGAGTGAAAGTGGACTTTGCATTGTAAAAGCACACGCGAGGACAGACCGAGGCCCGAAATTTGAAATTCATATTTGAAGAAGGGATAAAATCTCTGACCCTTCGCTTCGCAAGCGAACTTGAGCTCCAGCTAGCTAGAGCCAGAGGCCCTAAGTATTAGGAAGATTCCGCTCGTTGCTATCATCGCATCGGCACGGCGTGGTGGCGGTCGTGGTACAATGGACCGGACCCGGTGAGATTGGGGATGATGGGCTGTGGCCTCCATTACGATGCTATTTCTGGGGTTCCTCGGAAAAGAAGAGTTCGACCAGACTCGGGTTCAGATGCACCGACTGGGAGTACCTCTGCCCACTGCTGCTGCTGTTGGGATGAAGCGCGCCCCGAATTTACAACTGAAAGCAATAAATTTCGTGCTTTGAATAAGTCCCAACCATTTGCGACTGCTAATCCGAAGCGGTTCTCGGGAAGGGGATACCCGGGACCACCACCCGCACTTTGTTGCTGGCAAGAGTACCACGCTTCCATGATAATGGTACAGTCTGTTTGGGAGTGGGTGGTGGTGGTTTAGGAAGAAAGTGAAACGTGCGATGCTACTGAGGGGAACTACTCGGTGAAGTGCAGATCGCTGCAGGAGTTTGGAGTCCGGCGTCGGGAACGGAACTTGGAACAGAATGGATTTGCACATTAGAATGGTTTAGAAAATTAAAAAAAAAGTTAGATAGTTCCTTATCCCAGTCCGAGTGACTTGAACGAAAAAATACAAGCGCTGGGCTGGAAATCAAACCCATGACGATTCGCTCATGAAGTGAACTTGCTACCAACTACGCCACTCGCTTCGTTTCTCAATTCTCGTTTCTCATATTCCCATCATCTGTACTTTATTATGTTTTTTCAAGGAATTTCAACTAAAAATAAAAAAAAAAGACCTGGAGAATCCCCGACAAAAATTGTTAACCTTCATCCAGCCAACGTACATTTTCCACCTTCGGAAAAGCACAAAAATGGTCATAACTTTTTTGTTTTTCGATGGATTTTGATGAAATTTTCACAACTTCCCGAAAAACTCTTCTAGTTTATTATGTCGGGGACATGGGTGCCTGGTCCACATGGTTCCGGAGTTATTCCGGATTGTCTTGGGGTACCAAAATTGGCCACATACTTTGCGCAACATATATCTCAAGATCCCGATGAGATAGAAGTATAGTGTCTTCGGCGAATTTGTTCAGCAGGTTAAGAACTAACTGGCAACGGCGACTTTGGTTCGCGATTCAGCCGCTAGGCGGCGCCAGTGGCAAAAATGTTCAAACCCTCATATCTCAGAAACCTGATAAGATAGAATGATGCTGTCTTCGGCAAAAATCTTCAGCAAGCTCCGAACTATCTAATAATGAAGTCTTTGGTTTGGGATTTATCCGCTAGGTGGCGCATTGTGTCTGAAAAATTCAAACACGTTTATCTCGATACCCTAATGAGGTACAAGCATGCCGTTTTAAGCAAAGTTGTTCAGCAGGCTAAGAACTATCTGGAAATGGCGTCTTTGGTTCGAGAATCGTCCGCTAGATGGCGCCAGGGTAAAAAATCTTCAGACTTCTATATCTCAGAATCCTGATAGGATAGAATGATGCCGTCTTCAACAAAGTTCTTCAGCAAGCTAAAAACTCTTTATCTCAAAAATCGGAAAACGTTCAGCAAACTTTTCCGAAAGTTAAAAGGACGTAAGACGTATCTGGTGTCCTTGCTTCTGATATTATTCGATAGGTTCCGTCTAGTATTAAGAAAATATTTGTATGAACTCCCTACTACCAAAAAGTATTCCATTTTCAGCATAGCTGTCCAGCAAGCTAAGAGCCATTTGGCAGGATAGTAGACTGTCGAGTACGGTGGTACAAGAGGCAATACTTTAACACCGTCTTTGACACCCTGCAGACAAATTTTGTCGCCCTACAATATTGCTTCTTTTACTTCATTTTTTCTTCCGGGTATGTCTCCGGGAATTTCTACAGGAACTCTTCCGGGATTTTTTCCAGGAATTTCTCCGGGAGTTCCACGGGAATTTATCCAAGAATTCCACTGGGAATTCCTCAAGAACTTCCTTCAGGAATTTCTTCAGGAAATCTGCCGAGAATACTTCAGAAGTTCCTCGGAGAAATCCTCTAGGAAATCCTTCAGGAATTCCTCCGGGGATTTCTCCGGAAATTTCCCCAGGATTTCATCTAGGACTCCCATCAGGAACTCCTTCAGGAATTCCTTCGGCAATTTCTGCGGAAATTTTCTGGAAATTTTTCAAGAAATTCCTCCGGACTTTTTTTCCAACATTTTCTTCGGGAATTTCACTGGGAATTTTCCCAGGAATACGTCCATGAGTGCCTCCGGGAATTCCTCCGGAAATTTCTTCAGGAATTCTTCCGGGATGTTCTATATGAATTTCTCCAAGAATTTCTCTAGGAATTTCTCCGGGAATTTTTCCAGGAGTTTCTCCAGGAACATATCCGGGAATTTTATAAGGAAAACTGTCAGTTTTTTTTTAAGAAAATGCTCTGATAATTTCTCCAGGAATCTCTTCAGGAAGTCTTCCGTTAATTTTTTTTTCTCACAAAACCCTCGAGAATTACTCCCGGAATGGGGCACGTTCGATGTAGTACTAGATTTGTAGTATTGAGCTTAATTTTAGTATGGAGAGAAGGTCAGTTCTCTGTTTCTGCAATTAAATGGTACAAAAAGCGTGGGTATTATGATTTCTTGCCTAATTTGATGCTGTTTGAGCAATGCTTTGGATAACTATGTTGTTTATGTTGCAAAAAATGGAGAAAACAACAACACTGTTGCCCAAAGTTTTGCTCAAACAGCATCAAATTAGGCAAGGAATCATAATACCCACGCTTTTTGCGCCATTTCCCTGCAGAAACGGAGAATTTTCCTTCTCACCATACTAAAATTCAGCTCATTACTATAAATCTAGTACATTACCGATCTGTCCTATTCCTCTAGGACTTCCTTTACGAATACCTCCGGGAATTTCTCCAGGAATTCCTCCGAGAATGTCTCCGGGAATTTCTCCAGGAAATCCTCCAGGAGTAATTTTGGGAATTTCTTCTGGAAATCTTCCAAAAAATCCTCCAGGAATTCTTTCACGTATTCCTCCGGGAATTTTTAAAGGAAATCTACAGGATTTGCTCAGGAAATCCTCTGGGAATTTCACCATGTATTCCTCTGCGAATCCCTCGAGGATTTCCTCCAGGAATTCCTCAGGAAATGTCTCTAGGAACTCCTCCGGTGATTTCTCCAGCAATTCCTCTGGTAAACTCTTCAGGGAATCCTCCTTCCTGGGGAATTCCCCGAAGAAAATTCCTGGAAGAATCACTGGAGGAAATCCCTGAGGGAATTCCAGAAGGAATCCCCGGCAGAATTCCTGGAGAAATATTCGAAAGAATTCCTGGAGATAATCTTGGAAAAAGTTCTGGAGAAATTACTGAAGGAATCACCGGAGGAACTGCTGGTGGGAGTCTTAGAAGAATTCCCGGAGAAATTCCTGGAGAGAATCGTAAAGAAATTCCTAGTGAAATACCAGGAAAAAAATTGGAAGGATTTCCTGAAGAAATTTATAGTGGAATTTCTGGAGAAATTCCAGGGAGAATTTCCAGAGACATTCCCGGCGGAATTCCTGGAGAAAACCAAGAAGGAATACTTAGAGAAATTCCCAGAGGAATTCCTAGAGAAATTCCCAGAGGGTTTTCTGAAAAAAAAAAAGTCACGGAAGACTTCCTGGAGAAATTCCCAGTGGACTTTTTTGAAAAAAAAAAAATGGAAATTTTCCTGAAGAAATTTCCGGAGGAATTTCTGAAGAAATTTCCGGAGGAATTTCTGAGGGAATTCCCGGAGGAATTCCTGGAATAATTTCTGGAGGATTTCCCGGACAATTTCTTGAAGAAATTTCCGAAGCAATTCATGGCGGATTTCCTGAATAAATTCCCGAGGAAATTCCATACAGTCCCGGACATTAAGTCGCGTTTTTTTGCGAAATAGCGTCCAAAAGTTTGGATGCGTCATTATATCCTATGTGCCTTCTTTCCTTGGACTTCGTGGCGTATATGCATGTTCGGACGTTATGCCCCGAAAAAATGCGCCATAAAGTCCTGGGACTTTATGGCCTCGGACGTTATGATACTGCGCCGTCCAAAATGACCCCTGACTTTAAAGCGCTTTCAAGAATGCATTTCTGATCCGATTTTCATTGTTATGGCTTTAATCGATGTTTATCTGTACACTCAAACCACCATTAATTATTGAGTCGGGGATACTTAAATGGATTCATTATGTAAATGGATTCAGTTTTTTACTTAAATGGAGTTCATGCTCTTGCATTGCTGTTTACGTCAAAATATGTACACTATTATTGAAATTAGGCCGAAATTGTTATTAGGTCAAAGAGGTCACAAGGCCGATATATATGGTTTGGTTGGAAAAAGGTCGTGTGGTCAAAAAATATTGTTACATCAAAGTGTTTATTCGGCCGAATAGGTCATTGGGTGGAATAGGTAATTGAGCTAAATAAGTAGGCCGAAAAGTTCAATAGGTGAATATGTCATTAGGTCGAATAGGTCATTAGGTCGACTAGGGCATTAGTTCGAATAGGTCATTTGGCCGAATAGGTAATTATATACAGGTCATTAGGTCGAAAAGGTCATTACAGTGTGTGGATTTTTATCGCGAACCACTGAATGGTCCATGCTCAGCAAGTGATACATTCGCGATTGTAACATTTCGTGAACCGACATGCTCGGGAACGCTCCTCGAAATGCTGTTCATTCTCTTGTCCGGTTCGATACGAGAGCGCAATCAAGAGAGAAGATGCTCGATGACGCTAATGAAAGCGATGCATTCGGTTAGAATATTTTATTGCCATAATTCTTTTTTTATTGTGACTACACAACCTGCAACGTCATGAATACAGTCAAATTAAATAGTAGTTCACGTTTTTAAAACGAAAACGCATTAAATACTGATGAAAATAACGATTATTCACAGTTGCCCCAAGCCAACGATGAGAGATCATCGGTAAGTGTTACAATTAGCGATGCCCGCTCATCGGCGCAGCTTGTTTATATCGGAGTATCTTCTTTGTGTTCCTTCGTGAACCATGCGACTCGACGAGAGAACATACACCGCTTGGTAAATGAAACAGAACCAACTGAAGGGAAGAAAAACTGCCGAGTGGTTCACTGAACACTTTTTCGTCCAAACACTGGGTCATTAGAACGAATGGTTCATTGGCCTAAAAGGTCATTGGGACGAATAGGTCATAATAGGTTATCAGGCCAAATAGATACAACTGGTCATTCCATCGTATAGATCCTTTAGGTCGAATAAATCATTTGATTGAGTAGGTGACCTTTTCGGCCTGAAGACCTTTTCGACCTAAAGTCCTTTTTGGCCTAAAGTTCTTTTCGGAATGAGGTCTTTATCGGCCTAAACACTTTTCCGTCCTAAGTACCTTTTCGTCCTAAAGATCTTGTCGGTCTAAAAACTTTTTGAGCCTAATGACCTTTTCGGCCTATTGACCTGTTCGGCATAATGACGTATTTGGTCTCATTCGGTCACCTTTTCGAAGAAAAGATTTTTTTTTCGAAACCGGAGTCTGTGCATGTGCATATTTGTTTTGCTGTGAATACAGTTAATTTCCATTTAAGTAACCTTATTTAAATGGAGGGACTTTTAAGGAGTTTACTTTAATGGATTTGAATTAAATGGAGGTTTAAGTGTAATTATTTTTGTGATTTGCCATTATGACCACAAGACTCTTGTGACAAGGGCACTCAAAGCGATTCCAGGAGGAACCTAATGAAACCAAATTAAAACGTTAACATTTTGTGATTTTATTTATGAACAACATACCAACAGGCCAAGGACTGTGTCAATCAATGGACTAATTATCCGGATACTCTGAAATCGGTTTCGTTAGGGAGTAATAAAGAATTTCTTGAACACCATATTCTTAGTGGAATTCAAAGGAACAGTACTTACTGCCGTGAATCGCATAACTGTCCCATTTGCATAGGAAATCCAGCAAAGATGGGACTGATATGCGATTCACGGCAATTAACCCGATTTTCTTTTTACTTTCGAAAATACGTGTTTTTTTTGTATTTTTTACACATTCCACATGTTTTTACTCAAATCGTTTGCTAATCATCAATAGTTTTCACTGATCCTTGACATGCAATGTATTACTACCCATTATAGTCTGTTGAAGTTTTGATCCCAGAGCTATTCTAAGGCCTCCAAAGTACTCCGAAGTTTGTGTCACAAATCCAACATCCTATACCAAATTTTATACACGATTAATCATCACAGAACATTGTCTACGGGACTCAGAAAGCCTCAAAGCATTCCTAGAATATTCATGTTATATGAATTGAGTAATCTAGGTCATCTAAACTACTCTGGAATCCATTTTCTTAAGATCTACAACATCTAAGGTACATCGGGGCAAGTTGAAACGGGTGGGGTAAGATGAAACAGCGAGTTAACATGATGTTTTCTAATGACGATAAACAGTTTGATCGCCATAGCACATAGTTTTTGATTCAAACAATCTTTTGGCGAAGGATAAATTTCCAAATTGTATTGAAATCTATTTCAAAACTTGGTGTTTCATCTTGCCCCACCCGTTTCAACTTGCCCCGGTGTACCTTACCATCATTTGTGTTCACTTTGTTCATGAAATTTAGTCACGTTGATGTCCATTAGACCTCGAAATTCTACGAGCAACTCGATATTGTGGCAGTTGGACATTCCGTGAAATACAAATGGCCTCCAAAACACTTTGAAGTTTGGCTTACGATATCTACATACTGTATCATGCTTTAATTGTAAAAAATATTCGTAGGATGAAGTCTGTACTGCTTATGGAGCCTCAGTGCACAACTATAATGCTTTTGGTACATTTGTGGGGTATTCCAGGCTTTCCAAACTATTTTGGAATTAGGACCTTCAAGATCTACAGGCTCTACACTTATTTCTGTTCACTCTATCGGCATTATTCTTTCAGGATTGTGTCTGTTGCACTTCATAATATTGCGAGTATCTCTATGTGTTACTATTTGGGGTGTCCACTGGTATTCAAATAGACCCAATGTATTTTGAAGTATGGGTCGCAATATCCGTAAGTCTTATGATTTATTTATAGTAGCAAATGCTCGTGGAATATAATTAGTGCTACTCTTAGAGCCTCGGAGTGCAATTCTTATACCTTAGCTTGGTGATCTAGGCCATTAAAATTGTTCTGGAATAAAGACTTTCAAGCTCCACAAGTTCTACTGAATCTCTTTACTTTATCGGTGTAGCTCCTCCAAAAAATCCTTCAGGAATTCCTCCAAGAGTTTCGCCAAGAATTCCTCAAATAATCTTCCTAGGTATTCCTCCATTCTTGAAGAATTCTTCAAGGATTTTTTCAAGAAATTCCTCGAAAATTCTTCCAGGAGTTCCTCCAAGTATTCTACCAGAAATTCCTGCAAGAATCCCTTCAGGAATTTCTCCAAGAATTCCTTCAAGAATTCAAGCAGGAATTTCTTCAAGAATTTCTCCAGATATCACTCTAAAAATTCTACCAATAATTCCTCAAAGAATCCCTCTAAGTATTTTTACAACAATTTCTCCAGGAATTTCTCATAGACTTCTGCTTAGAAATTCTCAAATCATTCCTCCAGGAATTCCTCCAAGAATTCCTCTATGGTTTTTTCCAAGAAGCTCTTAAGGATTTTTTCTAGAAAATCCTCAAAGAATTTCTCTGGAAATCTCCGGGAAATCGTCCAAAAACTACAGCGATTCATCCGAGATTATTTTCAGGCATTTCTCCAGAATTCCTTCAGGAATTCGTAAATATTTTTTTTTAAAGAATTTGCTTCAGGAAATCCTCCAGGAACTTCTGACTCTTTCAGAAAACCTTTAGTAATTCCTTAAAAAAAAAAACTCCTGACGTAGCTCTAAGAATTCGTCCGAGAGTTCCTTCAGGGATTTCCTCAGAAATACCTCCGAAAACTGTTGAGCGATTACGCCAAAATTTGCCTTTGGGAATTACTCCAGGAACTCTTTCAGGTATTTCTTAATATTTTTTTCTTGGAGCTCCACCAGGAAGTCCTCCAAGAATTCATCCATGAATTCCTCCATGACATCTGCCTAGAATTATTTCAAGAATCCCTCCAGGAATTTCTCTAAAAAAATTCCACTTGGGAAAAGGAATTTCTCCAGGGATCCCTTTAAGACTACTGCCAAAAATTCATTCAGGTATTTCGCCAGGAATATATCCAAGGATTTTTTCAACCCCAGGGATTCCTCCGAGAATTCTTTCAGGTTATTCTCCAGGAACTGCTCCGGGACTTCTTCCTAGAATTCCTCGAAGAATCCCATCAGGAACTTCTCCAAGAATTTCTCCAAAAATTCCTCCAGCAAATTTCTCCAGGTATTCCTCCAAAACTGCTGCTGGATATATTCCAGAAACTCGTCAACCAAGTAATCCAGTAATTCCTTCAGGAATTCCTCCAACAATTACTCTACGAATTCCTCCTGGAATTACTACAGGAATTCCTCTAGGAATTAATCCGGGAAATACTCCAGGAATTCCTCCAGAAACACTCCAGAGTTTTCTCCAAGATTTTTTCCAAAAATTAATACAAAAAATATTACAGGCATTTCTCCTGGAATTACTCCAGGAAGTAAAAATTACAAAAAAATAAGTTCGAAAATTCCTCCAGGAGTTCCTTCAGGACTCTTCAAGTAAATCCTTCAGGAATTCCTCTAAGAATTCCCCCAGGATGTTCCTTTAAAATTCCTTCACACAACATGAATTCTTCCAGAAAGTACTCCAAGAATTCCTGCAGGATTTATACAGAAATTTCATCAAGAAATTCTTGGACAAATTCCTGGTAGAATTCTTTATGGAATTATTGTAGTAATTCTTGGAGGAATTCCATAAAGAATTTTTCAAGGAATTCCTGAAAAAAATCCTAGAAAAGTATTGGAGGAATTCTTAAAAGAAGTCTTGAAGGTATTCCTGAAGTAATTCATGGAACGGAATTCTGGCAGGAATTCTGGATTGTTGAAGGAATTCCTGGAGGAGTTCTTGGATGAGTTCCTGATGGAATCCTTGGGGAATTTCTTGTAGGCATTTCTGGAGGAATTTCACAAGGATTTTCAGGAAGAATTCCTGCAGGTATTTGTTGAAAAATCCCTAGAGGTATTTCTAGAGTAATTTATAAAGAATCCCTGCCCAAATTCCTGGAGGGATTCTTGGGGGATTTTTTGACAGAAGCATTTGAGCAGGTTTTGGAGAAATTCCTAACAGAGTTACTGTCGGAATTTCTGAATAAAATTCTGGACGGATTCTTGGGGAAATTCTCAGCAGAAGTTTTCTTAGGAATATCTGAAGAAATTCTTGGAAAAATTCCTGGAGGAATTTCTGGAGAAATTTCTGGAGAAGTTTCGGAGTAATGCCTGGAGTTTTCCCAGGAGTATTTTCTGGAGGAATTTCTGAAGATTTCCTGAAGAATCTTGGTGGTATTCATAAAGAAATTGGTGGTAGATTTTTTGGGTGAATTCTTGAAGAAATTCCTTGAAAAAATCCTTGGAGGTATTTAAGGAGAAATTTCTCAAGGGAATCTTGGCAGAAGTCATAGAGGGACCCTTGTTAAAATCTTGGGAAAGGTCCTGTAGGGTTTTTGGAGAAATTCCTGGAATAATTCTTGGGAGAATTCTAGGAAGATGTCTTGGAGGAACTCCTGGATGAAATCTTGGAGAAATTTCTTGAGGAATTATTGGTGGAATTCCTGAAGATATTATAAGAGGAATTCCTGAAGAACTTCCTGGTGGAATTCCAGGAAGAATTTGTCAAGGAATTCCTGACAGAGTTCCTGGAATAATTTCTGAGGGAGGAATTTTGCAGTTATTCCTTAAGAACTTCTGGAGGAATTACTGAGGATATCTCTGAAGGAATTCTCGTACGAATTCTTAGAGTAATCTCAGGAGTATTTTCTTGGGGAAATATTAAAGGTTTCCTGAAGGATCCTGAAGGTATTCATGAAGGAATTTCTGGAGGAAGTCTAGAAATTTCCTAAAAAATCCATGGAGGAATTCCTGGAGGATTTCCTGAAGTAATTTCTGTTGGAATTCCTTGAAAAATTTCTTCACGAATTTCAGGTGGAATTTCTGGAGAAATGCCTGAAAGTAATCTTGGATGAATCTCTGAAGTTATTTTTGATAGAATTTCTGGACGATTACCTGCAGGTTACTGGAGAAATTCGTTGAGGGATTCCTGGAGAAACTCTTGGAGGAATTCATGGAGGAATGTTTGGAGAATTTCTTGGCCGAAGTCTTTGAGGAATTCTTGGTTACTTGAGGGAATCTTGTAGAAATTTCTGGTAGAATACTTGGAGGAACTCCTGAAAGAATTTTCGAGGAATTTCTTGAAAAATTCCTGGAAGAATTCTTCCAGGAATACTTGGAGAAATACCTGGAGAGATTGTCAGATATTGGTAGAACTGGAGACTCAAATGTTCGTTATCGAAATCTGGGGCTTTTGTATTTTCAGATGATTTTATATAGTTATATCCCAAGTAACGCACTTGTCACCGAAGAGTCACGGCGGCGCAGGTTTTTGTTGCGCATAAGTTATTGTGACTTACTTTTAACAAATAAACACTTACTTGCTGCTTACTAGATCACCACAGCAGACAGAATCTCAAATCGACCACGTTCTGATTGACGGACGGCACTTCTCCGACATTATCGACGTCAGGACCTATCGTGGCGCCAACATCGACTCCGACCACTATCTGGTGATGGTCAAACTGCGCCCAAAACTCTCCGTCATCAGCAATGTACGGTACCGGCGACCGGATGTCGCCTCAGCATACGCGCAGAATCTCGAAGCCACGTTGCCAGACGAGGGCGAGCTCGATGAGGCCCCTCTAGAGGACTGCTGGAGTACAGTGAAAGCAGTCATCAACGACGCAGCCGAGAGCACCATCGGGTACGTGGAACGGAATCGACGGAACGAATGGTTCGACGAAGAGTGCAGAACGGTTTTGGAGGAGAAGAACGCAGCGAGGGCGGTAATGCTGCAGCAAGGGACTCGTCAGAACGTGGAACGTTACAAACAGAAGCGGAAACAGCAGACCCGCCTCTTTCGGGAGAAAAAGCGCCGCCTGGAAGAAGCGGAGTGTGAAGAAATGGAACTGCTGTGCCGTTCCCAAGAAACACGGAAGTTCTATCAGAAGCTCAACGCATCCCGCAACGGCTTCGTGCCGCGAGCCGAAATATGCAGGGATAAAGACGGAGGCCTCTTGACGGACGGACGTGAGGTGATCGAAAGGTGGAAGCAGCACTTCGATCAGCACCTGAACGGCGTGGAGAACGTAGGCACGGGAGCCCACGGCAACGGAAGGAACGACGACGCCAGTGCAGCGGAGGACGGAAATGAACCAACTCCCACGCTGAGGGAAGTTAAGGATGCCATTCACCAGCTCAAAACCAACAAAGCAGCTGGTAAGGATGGTATCGCAGCTGAACTCATCAAGATGGGCCCAGTCAGGATCTGGGAAACCGAACAGCTACCGGAGGAGTGGAAGGAAGGGGTAATCTGCCCCATTCACAAGAAAGGCGACCATTTGGAATGTGAGAACTTCAGGGCGATCACTATTTTGAATGCTGCCTACAAAGTGCTATCCCAGATCATCTTCCGTCGTCTGTCACCTAAAACAAATGAGTTCGTGGGAAGTTATCAAGCCGGTTTCATCGACGGCCGGTCGACAACGGACCAGATCTTTACCGTACGGCAAATCCTCCAGAAATGCCGTGAATACCAGGTCCCAACGCACCACCTGTTCATCGACTTCAAAGCGGCATACGATAGTATCGACCGCGCAGAGCTATGGAGAATCATGGACGAAAACGGCTTTCCTGGGAAGCTGACTAGACTGATTAAAGCAACGATGGACGGTGTGCAAAACTGCGTAAGGGTTTCGGGTGAACTATCCAGTTCATTCGTTTCTCGCCGGGGACTGCGACAAGGTGACGGACTCTCATGTCTACTCTTCAACATCGCGCTGGAAGGTGTGATGCGACGAGCCGGGCTCAACAGCCGGGGAACGATTTTCACAAAATCCGGTCAATTTGTGTGCTTCGCGGACGACATGGACATTATCGCTAGAACATTTGGAACGGTGGCAGAACTGTACACCCGCCTGAAACGCGAAGCAGCAAAGGTCGGACTGGTGGTGAATGCCTCAAAAACAAAGTACATGCTGGTAGGCGGAACCGAAAACGACCGGATCCGTCTGGGTAGTAATGTTACGATAGACGGGGATACTTTCGAGGTGGTGGAGGAATTCGTCTACCTCGGATCCCTACTGACGGCTGACAACAACGTGAGCCGTGAAATTCGGAGGCGCATCATCAGCGGAAGTCGGGCCTACTACGGGCTCCAGAAGAAACTGCGGTCGAAAAAGATTCACCCACGCACCAAATGCACCATGTACAAAACGCTAATAAGACCGGTGATCCTCTACGGGCACGAGACATGGACCATGCTCGAGGAGGACCTACAAGCACTCGGAGTTTTCGAGCGACGCGTGCTAAGAACGATCTTCGGCGGTGTGCAGGAGAACGGCGTGTGGCGGAGAAGGATGAACCACGAGCTCGCTGCACTTTACGGCGAACCCAGCATCCAGAAGGTGGCCAAAGCCGGAAGGATACGTTGGGCAGGGCATGTTGCAAGAATGCCGGACAACAACCCTGCAAAGCTGGTGTTTGCAACGGATCCGGTTGGCACAAGAAGGCGTGGAGCGCAGAGAGCACGATGGGCGGACCAGGTGGAGCGTGACTTGGCGAGCATTGGGCGCGACCGAGGATGGAGAGCGGTAGCCACAAACCGAGTATTGTGGCGTACTATTGTTGATTATGTCTTATCTTAATGATGTTGAACAAATAAATGTATGTATGTGTTACTTGGGATATAAGTTCTCCAACTCCTAAAAGTCGTTGGGGATCTGATTTAGGTTGTTCGGATGCTTAGTTACAGCTGCTTCAGGCGTACTGACCATGACAAGGTTATGGGAGCTGACAAAATTCCAACCTGTTTCAAGAGCCTTCTCATCAGGGGTTACCTAAATTGGGTCTGGGCTTAGTTTCCAGGACTTTTGTAATTTTCCAGAAGGGTTTGGCACGGTCCGGAAAAAACGCGGATCCGGGAAGAAAAGTATTCTTTTCTGAGGTCCACCATTCTGGACTGAATGATCTTGGTCATTCGGTTCACCTAGGTTTACAAGTCAGGCAGCCCAATACGCAGATACTTCTCGGAACATATCGCTCCTGGGCCTGGGAGATTGCCGCCTCAATGGAGCGTAACTGTTGTTTTACGTCATTAGGAAACGCTGGCCGCACCAGTTATTCGATGCCGTCTTCAATACACTTCCTGGAACCGGCCCCAGTTGACTTTGCGATAGTTTCACTGGGTCCGTTCGTACCGACAAATCGTGGAACCAACTTTGGACACCACTGGATAGTGTTCCGAGGTGAGCTTGGTGGTGTTTGATCGGCTTGGAAATGTTAACCATGTTGCTGATGTAGAGCTCCAGCGTGGCATGAGCCCAGACCGGGTCAACCGGATGGGACGGTCCAGACCAAGGATGATGTAATGGACCTCCACCAGATCTTTGCTTCAGATGTTGCCATTTCGGATGCTTCTGGTGTTGCCTGGTGGTGGCCTGGTGCTTGGGATTGAGGTCTCGTACGATAATGAACCGCCCCTTCCACCGAACTAGCTTGATTATATCTCTGCGAAAGTCGTTGGTTGCTTCTACCGTATCGTGTTGAGTCCACCTCTCCTTGTCGTAACGCTGCATTTTGTGGATCTTTTTGGGCTTAAGTTCACAGCCCTCCAGTTCACCGGCGACCTTCTCCACCGGCATATCGTCAGTGCCACGCAATAGTACTTTCAGAGGTCTGGAACCGGGCATGTCATGCGTAAAAACCTCCCAGTTTCGATTCGTGAGGATTTTTTTGGATTTGGCGATGTATTGCTCACTCTCCAGTGGAGTCTCCACCATCAGTTTCACACCATCGCTGCATAACCGAAACGTGCGCACGCAGTGCTCATTGGTGATGCCGTCGCGAAGAGAGGGCAGCGGCGGTGGAAAGCATCATACTGTTCACCGAAATGAACCTAAAACAAAGCAAAATATTTGCGCGCACACTCTCAATCCTACAAACAGCAAACGGCTTCCGTTTCGGCCAATCGAGAACCAGAGCACGATTTTTCGACATCACTATACTCCCCCCCCCCCCTCTCATATTTTTTTTTGTATGAGAACCAGAAGATTTTTGTATGGCGCGTAAGATTTCTCAAAAACCGGCGAACCCAGCATTCAGAAGCCGGAAGGATACGGTGGGCAGGATATGTTGCCAGAATACTGGGCAGTAGCCCTGTAAATGCTGAGAGTACGATAGGATCGTGATCTGAAGAGCATTAGGCGTGACCGAGGATGGCAGCCATAAATTAAGTATTGTGGCGTACTGTTGTTGATTATGTTAATGAAACAGCCCCATCAAATAAATTTCCAATAACGAACCTGTCTAATCCTAAATCCACCCCGGAACCGTATTTCAACCCATTTGCCGGTTGAACTGGACCGCTCGTTCACTCCCTTCTTGGGATCCAGCTGAATTCCATTGAATCGATTATTCCAAACCCATGCCCCCGGAGGCCATGTGCAGCACTATCCAGTCGCTACTGGTGTCGTAAAAATAGCACCTGCTGCTGCTGCTACGGCTTTCATTCAGGGCTGGCCATTCGCTGGCCCTGGTTGACCAATTTTCTTTTCACCGGAGCAGCACAGAAACCCTCAATCGAATTCAATTTGGTTTTCTTTTGGCCAAATGATTTTTTTTGCTACGAGAATTTACGCGCTTGAATATTTGAATTAATGCTGCCAGCTCCCAATGGATCGGAAACGAAGTAATTGTCCCGGAATTCTATTGTTTAAACCATCGAAAATTGATTTACGGTCTCCTGAGCGCGGAAGGAGAGCGTTATTCAATTTCGGAAAACCGCCTGAAGGTGTTCGACAGGGAAACAAATGACCAAGGTTTAGGTAAAAATTACCCTCCATTTGTCTCTACCGGGGAGGCCTCGCCGGTTGATGCTATGGTACACTCAAGTGCTCCCGGTGAGCACCGGCTGAGAAAAACAATTTTTTGCCTATTTTCGTTTCTTGGTTGGAATTTTGTGAAGGGGGGCGAACAGGTCACGGTACACAAATTTTACCCACCAGGGAGCACTTGGTCGGTACGTTAGCAGCGAAACACATGCAACATGGTCTGGTGGTTGCCTAGTAAATGCTATTTGGATCACGACGTACCCCAAGGGACACTGTCATCAATCGTGGTTGGGTCTATTTATACGGGAACGGAAGCACGATCATTGTTGATTCGCTAACTTGGAACCACAAAGGAATGCAGATGAAACAAGAGATGAGCATCCGTGAAATTAGGTTTACTATGGATTCTAATGTATATCTTGTTGTGAATAAACATGATTGGTTGGACATGGACCCTTTACAGCTACAAACTAATGAAATAGACGTTTTTTTATAATCAACAAATAATTTCCTCATCGTTTTGCGAAAAGTCATGGAAAGTTGCACCAGAAATTCTTGTTACAACTAAATTTAACTTGTACATGGTCATATCTCGGAAACCAGTAAACCGAAATGAATGAAATTTTGAACGTTTATCACCAATGCCATCACCAATTAGTGTTTTACGAGAACGGTCCTGGCTTCGTGAAAGATTAACAAATCGAACTCAAATTTTAACCAATTTTAATAGGTTGACAAAGAATCGAAGTTTGAGAATTTTTGATGCATTATTTGTAAAGTAACAGCATTTTGATTTTTTTTTTGTAAGGGAAAAACACCGTTTATCCCAAACATTTTGGCCACCCCCTGTATATGGGCCCCGATTAGTGTATTTTTTTCAGGTATTTTTCTCAAATACTATTATACCTCGATATGTCCTTCATTAGATGGAATAAGAAGCAAAATAACAAAAAAAAGTTGTAATATTTGAGCGCAGGTTGCTCTTTGGATGATATTTGTAAGGCATTCCCTTCTGCTCGGGTATTAAGTCTCTTGAAATCTATTTTTTAAAATCTTACAAAAATCCTTGGCCAATCTCTTTTTGAATTTCTGCTGTTATTCTTGTTTCAATTGCTTTATTTTGACCTAATCGATTTTTGCTCCTATGCCTGTTGTGATTCGTTTTTTTTGCAAGAAATTCCTAAGAAAGTTGTCGGAAAAAATGCAGATAACCTTAAAAAATTCCATAGTAGAAACCAGGGACATATTCAAACCAAATAGGCGGAGAAATATCTACATAATTTGCCAAAAGGAATTTAATTCGCGCCTAAATGTATTCTATTCTAATTTTACTATATTGAGTTGGTTGCCTTTGTGCTGCTGTCACTTTTCTACCCTGTCCATGGTAGAATGATGAGCACGAGGATGTTGATGTATGGCTCTTGTTCCTATTATAGTTCGATTGAGGGTCCATTAAGAGTTGCCGTTCACCGATATCCAAGTACCCGGGTCCGTTTAAGCCATGGGTACAGATGAGGGTCAGTGCCAGCTGCTGAAATTCTGATGGAACTTCTGCAGGTGTTTCAAGAATCTATCTTAGAGAAATCCCTGCAGAAACTTGTGAAGAAATCCCTAATTGGAATTTTAGAGGAATTCCGAGAAAAATTCCCGAAGGATTTCCAGGAGGAATTTCCGAATGATTTCTAAGAGGGATTTCGAAGGAATTTAAGGACGAATTCATTAAGGAATTCCAGGAAGAATCACCGAATAATTTCCAGGAGACATCCCCGCGGAATTTTCAAGAGGAAACTCCGAAGGAATTACAGGAGGAATTTGTGAAGGATTTCCAGGAGAAAACCCCGAAAGGTTTTCAAAAGAAACTCGTGTAGGATTTCCTGATGAAACTTCTGGGAGAAATCTGTCATATAGCTCATAGATACATGCCTGATTCCTCCTAAGAAAACAAGAAAAAACCCGAAATAACTGCAGGAGCGATCCCTAGAAGAATCCTTGAAAAAACTTCTAGATGAATTTCTGAAGTAGCTCCTGGAAGATTTTTAGAAGGAACTCCTGGACTAATACCTGAATGAACTTCTGTATGAACTCCATGAGAAACTTCTTGGAAAATCCCTAGATTCTCATATCATGGAATGGATTTCCTTGGATCCTTTTGTAAGGATATCTGAAGAAAATCCTGGAGAGATTCCTGAAGGGACTCCTGGAGAGATCTCTGAAAAAAAAATCTGGAGGAATCTTTGTAGGAACTCCAGAACTAATCCCTGTAGAAATTACTCAAGAACTTCAGAAGAGTAGGAATCCCTGGAGGAACTCCTAGACAATTCCCTGAAGGACCTCTTATGGGAACTCTTAAAAGAACTTCTGGAGGAATTCCTGATGGATCTCCGAGGCATCCCTGAATCCTACTTGAAACAAACATATCTGATGATATTTTTTAGCGGAATACCTGAGGGAACTTCTGTTGGAAATGCTGAAGAAAAGGAATCTCTGATGAAACGCCTAGAGGCATCCCTAAATCCTCCTGGAACTACTGGCGACTTCTGAAATGCTCGCAAGAATTATTATAATGCAGGGATTCCTAAACTAATCCATGGAGCAACTTCTGTAGGAATATCTGAAGGAACACTAAATACATTAGAGAGTGAAGGATGATATAAAAAATGATAATATTTTCCTAGTTAATCCTTGAAATATTTCTTCCATAATTGCCATAATACCCTGTATATTTAAAAGGAGTTCCATATGAAATTTAATTGAGAAAATTATTGCAGATTTCCAGAAGTTTATCGGCATTTTTTTAAAGAATTCTTGTGAAAATATCTTCAAACATTTTTTTTTCTCCTGTTGAAAGTCAAAAAACTAAAAAACTTTTAGAACCGCAGTAGTTTTTTTTATATTTTCATAAATATTTATTTGTTTGAAGGCATTATTTGAAGGAATGTTCCGGGAATTAAGATTGAAATCTTTACGACAATTTCGCATGCATTTTCTCCTGTATTTACAAGT
Source organism: Aedes albopictus (assembly GCF_035046485.1). NCBI lineage: Eukaryota > Metazoa > Arthropoda > Insecta > Diptera > Culicidae > Aedes > Aedes albopictus. The sequence continues at coordinate 349,933,225 of NC_085138.1, forward strand.
TTACTGCAAAAGTTTTCATCACGAATTCCTAAAACAGTTTCTTCTGAAATTCCCCCAGAATTTTGTACAGGAATTCCTCTGGCAATTCCTGCAGAGAAATGCCATTCTGGCCTTTTTTATTCTTTTTTATTTTTCTCAAAAAAATCCTCCATTAACTTCTAAAGAATTTCCCCCAGCAATTTTTTAGAAGTTTCTTCGATAATTTCTTCTTCAGTAACGCTCCTTTTTTTCTAGAGATTTTCGTCACCTTAAGGAATTCCAATTTCTTGCATTCGTCAATTTTATTAAAGAAATCTTCCCCTGCATGAATGTCTGAAATAATGCCTTTTTAAGCCGTGTTATTTCTAAAAAAAAAAATCTTCTGTAGGAATTGCTGAAAAAAGGAGGAATTCCTTAACGACTAGTTAAAGCCATTCTTAAACCAATTTTTTGAGGTATTTTGAAGATTATTCCGGAGTTGCTGTCAATAATATTTCCCAAAGAATTTCTTTAAAAAACTTCTCAGAAAAATGCCGGAAGAATTCATAAGGAAGTTTCCGGAGGAATTGCTCAATGAATTTTCGGAAGAAGCTCAGAATTTATTCAGATTGCAGAAGTTCCGGAATTAAATGCACAAAGGTATTTCTGAAAAAATGGCAATGTAATTTCTGAATACAATTTTCTTAGCAATTTCTCAAAAAAAAAAAAAAAATACCGGACGCATAAAATATTGATAGAAAACTTTCTAAGAGAATTGCCGAAGATTTTTTTTTTCTGAATATGATGGAACAGTTGAAAGAACCTAACCTTAAGGAATTTCCAGAGCCAAATCTGCTTTCGAAAATTTAGTCCGAAGGAGCTCATGAAGAAATTGCAACAGGAGGTGATAAGGAAATTTTTGAATTGATTTTCAAAATACATTGCCACACGTAAACTGCTGGAGGAATTTCTAAGGAAATTGCTGAATAAATATCTACGTATTTTTTTTTCGGAGGAATTCTCGAAGAAATTTCCAAAGAAGTTTATAAATAACTTGATGATTTTGTGGCTATATAGGTCTTTTTCCACTCATACTATAAGGGAGTAGAGATCAAAGTGGATAATGAAATGATAGATATGATAGTATTCGCTAGGTAGCAAACAAGTGTGCAAATTTTATAGAAGGTGAAATTAGGCAAGTAGGCCATGTATTGAATGTTTAAAAGTTTATAAAGTTTGAAATTGTGAAAGGAATCTTTGGAAAAATTCCGGGGATATCGCTTGACGAACTCCTAGAGGAACCATTTAAGGAATTTCTTAGGGATTTCCTCCGGTATTTTTGATGGAGCTCCTCTAGGAATTTATACAAGAACTCCTCCACAATTATTTAAGGATTTCCCGAAAACTTACTAAGGAAATAATAAACAAATTCTATATGGAATTTCTGAAATAAATTTTAATTATATTGTCACGTCGAAGGAATTTAGAAAATTTCGGAATCTAACCTGTTCCTGAAAGTTTTGTTTCTTTTCCGGATGTCTTTAGGAGTTCATAGTCGAAAGAACTCTTTGAGAAATTTCTAAAAGAACTTGTGAAAAATCTTCCTGAGGCATCCCAAAGGAATTCCAAGAAGAATAAAGGAATTTCTCATGCATTGTTACACTTTTTCAGAGTTTCCTCTAGCATTTTTTATAACTAACTAAATAATCCACAGGATTTCCTCCGGTGATTGTTTAAACATTTCACTGGAAAAACTTAAAGATTTGTTTTTATATACTTCTGCTCCGGTCCTTAAGAAATTCTTGAGATAATAACTTTAGAAATATCTACGGCAAGTTTTTTAAGGATTTCCCGTAAAAAATATTTTTGGGATTTTTCCCGAAATTCCTTAACACTCCCACTGCCATGCTATAAATCACTTACACCAACTGCCATGCCTCAAAACAGTGGGAACGGTATTTTTCGACTGCTAATATCTCAGCCGTTTTTTATCCGATTTGCAAAATTTTTAAAGCTATGAATTTTCTCAGCCTTCTAGATGAATATAAAATTTTCAAACTATGGATTTGATCAAAGTTCTATTTTTGAGTACTCAAAAACTCGGAGCAAGTACCTTAAAAAATACTGTTTTTCTGGAGCCATTCCGAATGTAAATTAGTTTCCACGCTTATTTTAATGTTGAATTGCCCATATTAATAAAGCAAAATTATTGCAAAGAAATATATGGAGATACTCATTATTTAAGACTATAAAATCTTCACAAAATTACGTATAATACAGAAAATTTGTATATTCGATTTGAACTTTGTATTCATCGCGACAACCCCTGTGTTTTATTGCCTGAAACCAATCACGTGCACATGAGAAATCTTTTTCTAAACGATTGTGAAAAGTGTGAATCTCAGAAACTACAAAATTTTCATAAAATCGCGTATAATACAGGAAATTAGTATTTTCAGTTTGAACTTCACGTTCATCGCGGCAATCTCCGTGTTATATTGCTTGAAAACAATCACGTGTACATAAGAATACATTTACAGATAAATGAGGACAAGTGTGATTCATAAAAACTACAAAATCTTCACAAATTTACGTGTAATACAGAAAATTTGTATATTCGGTTTGAACTTTACATTCATCGCGACAACCCCTGTGTTTTATTGCTTGAAAACAATCACGTGTATATGAGAAAACTTTTTCAGAACGATTGTGAAAAGTGTGTTTTTTTAGGAACTACAACATTTTCACAAAATCACGTATAATACAGGAAATTTGTCTTTTCAGTTTGAACTTCACGTCCATCGCGACAACCCTTGTGTTTATTGCTTGAAAACAATCACGTGTACATTAGAAAACTTCTTCCAATCGATTGTGAAAAGTGTGTGTTTTAGTAACTTCAAAATTTTTACAAAATCACGTATAATACAGGGAATTCGTATTTTCAGTTCGAACTTTAGGTTCATCGCGACAATCCTTGAGTTTTATTGCTTGAAAATAATCACGTGCACATAGGAAAACTTTTTCAAAGCATTTGTGAGAAGTGTGAATCATCAAAACTACAAAATCTTCACAAAATTACGTACAATACAGAAATGTTGTGTATTCGGTTCGAACTCTACACTCATCGTGACAATCCTTGTGTTATATTATTTCAAAGCAATCACGTGTATATAAGAATAAATTTACAGATCACTGGAAACATGGATTCCTACAATTTTTTTTCTTCTAGGCATTCCTACAGAAATTGTTTCAAGAATGGTTGAGAAAACTTTCCTGGGATTTCCTAAGTAATTCCTCGGACCTGGTGTGATGGTTAGTTTAAGCGCAGGCATTTCACCCCGAGGACCTGGGATCAAATCCCACTCCCGAAAAAACACACACAATGTGAGTTCTTCCTTCGGAAGGAAAGTAAAGCGTGGGTCCCGAGATGAACTAGCCAAGGACTAAAAATCTCGATAATACAGATAAAAAAAATAATTCCTCATGGGATTGCTTATGAGATTCCTCATTGAATTTCTTCAGGAATTCATCCTGAGTTTATTTCTTCTGTGTTTATTTCAGGAACAACTGCTGGAATAATTTTAAAAATTCCTCCAAGAATTCCCCAGGAACTCTTTTAAGAATTTCTTTAGGACTTCCTCTTGGAATTCTCTCAGGAATTCCTCCAGGAATTAATCCAGTACTTTCTCCAGGAACTTTTTATGGATTCCCTTAGGAATGCCTCTTGGAATTGCTTCCAGGATTCATCCTGGGGTTTCTACAGGAACGCCTGCAGGGATTCTTTCAGAAACTGCTACAGGGATTCATCCAAAAGTTCATCCACTCTTTCTAGAATTACTAGGATTTCTTCAAGAATTCCATCTGTGATTTATTCAGGAACTTATCATGGGATTTCTCCACGAATTTGTTCAGGAATTCCTCTAAGAATTCTTCCAGTGATTTCTCTGTGAATTGTTTCAGGGATTCCTCTCAAAACTCCTCCAAGGAATCCTACTGAAAAGCCTCTAATTTTTTTTATCATATTCCTCTCAGAAATGCTTCCAGGAATTCTTGTAGAGATTCCTCCAGGAGTTTCTCCAGAGATTCCTCAGGAAATCCCTACACGCTTTCCTCTAGGGTATCTTGCAGAAATTCCTCCAGGAATTTCTCCAAGGCTTCACCCGGGAATTCCTTCTGTGATTCTTTCTGGAACAACTTATTTTAAAAATTCTTCCAGTAACTTTTCTCAGGATTCCTTCAGGAATTTCTCCTTGAATTCTTGAAGGAACTCCTCCAGGTATAAATTCAGTACTTCCTTCAGGAACTGTTTATGGATTCTCTTGGGAATTCCTCTAGAGTTTTCTTCAGGAACTGCTATAGGGATTCCTCCAAGAATTCCATCAGGAATTTCCCTAGGAATTCCTACAGGATTTTTTCCAGTAATCATTCAGGGGATTCCTCCAAGGGTTTTTCCAGATACTCCTACAGGAATTCCTCCAAAGATTTCTCCAGGAATTTTTTCAAGGGTTCCTCCAAGAATTCCACTACGAATTCTCCTCGGCATTCTTCCAGGAATTTATTCAGGGATTCCAACTTGGATTCATGAAGAAAATTTTCCAGGGTTCTTTTCAGCGATTCCTTCAGGGATCCCTCCTGATATTCCTCCAGGAATTCATGCAGGCATTCCTCAAATATAGGAAAATTCTCCAGAAAATTCACCAGGAATTGATCTATAAATTCCTCCATAAATTCTGTCAAAAATTCATCCAAGAATTTCTCTATGAAATCTTTCAGGGATCCCTTCAAAAATTCTTCAAGGATTATCTCTAGGAAGACCCTTTGAAATTTTTCCAGGGATTCCTTCAGGAATTCTTCCAGATTTTCCTCCAGTAATTGCTGCAGCGATTCCTTCAGGAATTCTGCAAAGAGAATTCTTCCAGAAACTTCTTCGGGGATTTCTGCACGAATTTCTCTAAGGATTCCTCCAGGGATTTTTCAAAAATTCCCTTGAGGATTTCTTCATAAATTCCTCCAGAAATTCCTCTACAAATTTCTCCAGGAACTTTTCAAGATTTTTACAAATTTTTACAAAAATATCTCCCAGAGTTCCTTTAGAGATTCTTCCAGAAATTCATCCAATAACTATTTCAATGATTCCTCTAGGGGATTCCTCCAGGTAATCTACCAGATATTCCTCCAGAAATTCTCACAGAAATTATGCCAGCAATTTCTCCAGGAATTTCTCCAGAAAATCCTTTAGGAATTTCTTCAAAAATTCTTGCAGGAAATTCTCCAGGAATACCTTAAGGATTTTTAGGAATTGCTTCAGGCATTTCTCCAGGAATTACTCCAAATATTGTTTCAAGAATTGTTTCAATGATTCCTCCTGGGATTTCTCCATGAATTTCTCCAGGACGTTTCTCAAGAATTCCTCCAGAAAATCCTTCGAAGATTCCTCCAAGAAATACTTCAAAGATTCATCCAGGAAATCGTTCAGAAATTCCTCCGAATCTTCTAGGGATATCTTCAGAAATCCTTCCGGGATTTTTTCCAGGGATACTTTCAGGAATTCCTCTAGAAATTCCTCTAGGAGTTGCTTCAGGAATTCCTCCTGGGATTTCTCACAAATTTCTCTAAGGATTCCACTAGGCATTAGTTCAGTAATTCCTTCGAAAATTTCTCCAGGAATCCCTTCAGAAATTCCTCTAGAAAATCCTTCAGGAATTTCTCAAGGGATTTTTTCAGAAAAATAAATTTTCCAGATTTCCTTTAGAGATATCTCCAAAAATTCATCCAGTAATTCTTTCAAGAATTTCTCTAGAGATTCATCCAGGAATTCCTTCAAGGATTTTTCCAACACTTCTCACAGGAATACTTCTAGGAATTCTTCCAGGCATTCCTTCAGGATTTTATTAAGGAATTTCTCCAGGAACTCCTCCGGGAATAACTCCAGAAATTTCTTCAAGAATTCTTCCAGGAAATGCTCCTGGACATCTTGCAGATTTCAGATTTTTCCAGAGATTCTTCCGGAAAATTCTTCGAAAATTCATCCAGGAAATCCTCCAGAAATGCCTCTAAGTATTCTTCCAGGAAATCCTTCTGAAATTTCTCAAGGGATTTTTCTAGAAATTTCTCCAGAAATTCCTTCCAGAATTCCTATGGATATTTCACCAGGAGTTGCTCTAAGAGCTCCATCAGGTATTTATCCAGGAATTGCTACTGGGTCTCATGCAAGAACTCCTCAGGGGGTTACGCCAGGAAATTATTCAAAAGTTGCTTCATGCATTCCTTCAGGATTCTCTCTAGAGATTTTTTCAGGAATTGCTTCAGACATTCCTCCAGGAATTCCTTCACGGATTACTCCAAGAATTTCTTCAGAGGTACCTTCAGTAATTCCTCCAAGGCCAGTAATTCCAGTAATTCCAGTAATTCCTCCTTATGCAGAAGTCACAGTGACTTACTATAAACATCTAGATACTTACATGCTAAAAGTGCTTTCATACATTTATCCAGGGAATCCTTCATGAATTCACCCAGGAAAGACTCTTTCGGAATTCTCCCATGAATTCATCCCGAAATTTCTCTCAAAAATGCAGCAGGAATTCCTCCAGGAAATTCTTCTCAAATTCTTCCAAACATTTTTCTTTGAATAAACTGTAGGATTTTTTTTTAAATTCTTCTAAGGATCCTTCTGGAAATACGTTAATTGACATTTCTGTAGGATTATGCTCTGACATTAGTGCATGCAGTATATGGGTATATAATACCACCTTTAGAGAGATTCCAGCAAGGATGTACTCGGAACAATTAGACTGAAGGTTATTTCAAAATAATTATACAGAGAGGATGCCGCTACAAACGTTGTGTTTTCACCAAAAATAAAACAAAATCTGTATTTTACGTAATTTTGTGAAGATATTGTAGTTCTAATAGTTCCTCATTCTCACAATCATTCTGAGAATGTATTCTTATGTACTTGATTATTTTCATGCAAAAAAGCAATAAGGTTGTCACGATCAGTACTGAGCTCGAACTTAAAATACATTTATCTTGCATTATACCAGTAGTTTTCAACCAGGGGGGAATTCCCCCATAGGGGGGATTTTCGTTCTTTCATGCGGGGAATTTCCAATTCAAGAATAATATCTTATGATTTTATCTAAAGAACGAAAAAACAATTTTCAACATTGAAAATTTTCAGTGTATCGTGAATCATCGTCGTCAAAATGTAAGTGTACACTCTCAGAAAAAAATCATGTAAATTTAAGTTCACTTGAATGCACATAAAAGGAGCGACCCGTTTGACATTAATTTACCGTCTTCTATCACAAATAAAGTCGAGCTAGCAATCGCTAGAGCTGAAGCGAGAGATAAAACATGTGTAAGTAAAACCCTGTATTTCACGTAATTTTTTGAAGATTTTGTAGTTTTCAAGAATCATACTTATCATGCGCATGTGATTGTTTAAAAAAATAATACACAGGGGTTGTCGCGATGAATGTTGAGTTCCAACCACAAATACAAACTTCCTGTATTATACGTAAAATTGTGAAAACTGTGCAGTTTTTATGATTCATACTTCTCCCTATCGCTGTAGAAATGTATTCTTATGTATGTATGTGATTGTTTTGAAGCAATGAGACACATGGATTGTTACGACGGACGTGAAGTGTAAAACTGAAAATACAAATTTCCAGTATTTCACGTAATTTTGTGTTTTTTTTTTAGTTCCTAAGATTTACACATTTCACATTCGTTTTGAAAAAGTATTCTTATGCACATGCGATTGTTCTCAAGCAATAAAACACAGGGGTTGTTACGGCAAATGTGAAGTTCGAACCGAATATATTTATTTTCTTGTTCGCGATATTTTGGGAAGCAAAAATCTTTGTTTGATGAAAATACTTTATAGATTTTTGAATGATATTTCCTATATAGTATGATATTCCTTTTTTTCTAAATCTTTCGTTTCAGAGTTTGCAAGATATTTCAGCGGTAGATGACATTTTCATTCAAGATTAGGATTTTTGGCCCATTTTCAAGATTTGGCTCTGCTATGGATTTATGCCGTTTGAGCCTTTATTATAAGTTATTATATTACTTTTGTAAATGTTTTGTGAAAAGATGAAGAGTTTTTATGCCTTTTTGAGAACGATTTCATAAAGACTAAAAGGAAATCACTCAAAGGGGCTTTTCCCTCTTCCTAAATTTTTGTTAAAAAATAAAACTAAACTAAACTAATTTATTTTCTGTATTATACGTAATTTTGTGAGGATTTTGTATTTTTTTACGATTCACACTTCTCACTTTCGCGTTGAAAAGTATTCCTATGTACACGTGATTGTTTTCAAGCAATAAAACACAGGGGTTGTCGCGATGAATATAAAGTTCAAACCGAATATACAAATTTTCTGTATTGTTCGTAGTTTTGTGAAGCTTTTGTAGTTTTTATGATTCACACTTGTCCCTATTTTTTCGGTGAATGTATTCTTATGTACACGTGATTATTTTCAAGCAATATAACATGGGGATTGTCACGATGGACGTAAAGTTCAAACTAAAAATACGAATTTCCTGTATTATACGTGATTTTATGAAAATTTTGCAGCTTCTAAGATTTACACTTTTCACAATCATTTGAAAAAAGATTTTTCGTGTGCACGTGATTGGTTTCAAGCAATAAAACACAGGGGTTGTCGCGATGAATTCAAAGTTCAAATCGAATATACAAATTTTCTGTATTATACGTAATTTTGTGAAGATTTTATAGTCTTAAATAATGAGTATCTCCATATATTTCTTTACAATAATTTTGCTTTTATAATATGGGCAATTCAACATTAAAATATGCGTGGAAACTAATTTAAATTCGGAATGGCTCCAGAAAAACAGCATTTTTAAGGTACTTGCTCCGAGTTTTTGAGTACTCAAAAATAGAACTTTGGTCAAATCCATAATTTGAAAATTTTATACTCATCTAGAAAGCTGGGAAAATTCATAGCTTCAAAAATTTTGCAAATCGGATGAAAAACGGCTGAGTTATATCAAGTTGAAATTACCGTTCCCACTGTTTGGGAGGCATGGCAGTGGGAGTGTTAAGGAATTTCTCTGTCAATTACTTTGGAAATTCCCCACCAACATTTTCAGAGTTTTCTCTGGGAAGTTCCGTAAAAATGTTCTCCAACAATTCTCCCGGAATTTCTCAGGAAACTTTTTGTTTTAGCAACTTCTCTGATAATTTAATTTAAGAAATTCTAGAACAAGTTCTTCGGAAATTGAAGAGTTTCTTTAGAGATTCCTCTAGAAAGCAATTTGTACGAAACTCCTCCGGTGGTTGCTTTAAACAGTTCAATAAAAAAAATATTATAGATTATTTTTAAATAAATTTCTACTACGAAACGTTCTTTAGAAATTTTGGAGACAAATACAGGGGGTGGCAAAAATATTTGGGATAGGCTCCTTTTTTTCTTTCACAAAAGAATTCAACAAGCTGTAATTTTTCATAGAGTGCATAAAAAATTCTCAAATTCAACCAATTTTCTAAATGTCATATCTCCGAAACCAGTTAACCTAATCGAATGAAGGTTTGAGAGTTTATCAACAATATATTGATACTTGATGCGACGTTATAAAATGTAATATTTTCTCACGACGAATAAAGTTATACCGGTTGGACATTTTCACCTATATAGAGAAAAATAAATAAAATTTAGCACTAATATATTGCTGATAAGCGTTCAAATTTTCATTCAATTCAGTTCACTGCTTTCTGAGATATGATAGTTCAAAAATAAGCTGTCTCAAAAATAGTGTTTTAAGAAAACGGTTCTAGCTTCACGAAACATTAACCAATCGAGCTCAATTGTACCAATGGCACACATAATACACAATAATTTGAGTTTTTTCGATGCACTCTATGAAAAGTTACAGCCTGTTGAACTTTTTTGTGAGAAAAAAAAGTTGCCTATCCCAAACATTTTGGCCACCCCCTGTATCTCTTGAAAAATGTACTTCTTAGCGAATTCCTAAAGGATCTCTTAGAGGAGATGCCTCAGAAATTTCTCAAGGGTGCACGCTATGTCTGAACTAGCAGATTATAAAAATGGAATGTACATCGGGTTTCTTTCCACAGAATATCAGAATTCATGCTATATTATCATATGCGGAAGCTTTTAAAATATTTCATCGGGGAAATTTTGATTTTTCATCTTTTTAGCTGTTCTTCATACAAATTTGCATGTAAATACTATTTTCGACCAATTTATCTCCCATACATGGAAAAGTTTTCACCGATTGAATATTTTAAAACCTTCTGCAAATGAAAATATAGGTTGAATACTGATGTTTGGTGGAAAGAAACCCGATGTACATTCAATTTTTATAATCTGCTGGTTCAGACATAGCGTGGGTACCTCGAAGAATTTGCTGGATGAGTTTTCAAAAAAATTTTTTGTAAAAAATAAAAATAAAAAACAACTGAAAGTATTTTGGAGAGAACTACCCAAGTAACCATGATGCTGAAGCTTTATTGCATGCTGATATACGGTGTACTTAGAGCAAACATTACTTTACATGCAAACTTAAAGTTTATTTAAAGTGGAAAAGGGCAATTATGCGACTGCTTCAAGATTATACCAGTATAATCTTAATTTGATTTTATAATTGCCCACTTCCACTTTAAATCAACCTTAAGTTTGCATGTAAAGTAATGATTGCACTAAATACACCTTATATCTGCATGCTATAAGGCTTCAGCACCGTGGTTACTTGGGTACTGTGGGCCTAGCACTGGTGGTATTTCTGGAGATATCACCTAACTGCTTGAGAAGTATCTGAAATAACTTCTGGGGAAATTCCCGCAGAAGTTTTTGGATTCTAGGAACAACTCTAGCATAAATTCCCAGTGAAACTTATGGAGGAATTCCGATGAAATTTCCTGAGGAATTGGCAGAGTATTTGCGGGATAAATTCCGAAAGCCACTTTCGATGAAATTCCTAAAAAAACCCTTAAAGAGTTTGTGGGAGATTTCCTGGTAGTGGAAAGGGAAATTAAAAGGAACACGCTAGAGTAAATTTTTTATGATGGATGATTTTTTGGTAAAAAGCGTCTTAATCGCATACTTTATATGGTAACATGAGCTTGTAAAATTGAGCTGTATAGAGCTTTAAGATACTTGTTGAGTTTTGTGTACTTGAGGACATCCGATTAAGATTCAGTCACCTAAAATCTATCAGGGATACATAAAAGTTGGCTTTTGAGAAAAAATAAATAAATCGCTGTGCTATCTGTCAATAGATCGACTTAAACTTTTAAATAATGGAAAAAAAAACTTTTATAATTTTCCATGATCTTACGTAACTTATCGCATTGAGAAAACTAGCTTGATGCGGGTATGAGCTTGTTGCTTAGAGTCCAGTTTGATGGTGGTTTTGAGTAATATTGCTCTTGTACTCATTACAAGAAATTTGGAAAACAAATTAACAAAAACAAAAAACAAGAAATCAACATTGGTTATAGGTTGTCAATACGGTAACCGGTACACATTATGTCGAATCATGACCTTCACGATGTTATATCAGAAGCCACACATTTCGTGTGCCCCCGCCCAGCTTTATCTAATTTTCTCAGGAAATCGTCCTGAAAACTAAATTATCTCACCCACCTTCACCAGTGACTGCACTCAGCCAGCGCAGCAGCGGCCCAAACCAATCAAAACCACGACAAGAAGCACGACATCAGCAGTCCCAACCAGTATAGTACAGAAAAAACGTGTGCGCTCTCAAACGATCAACACGGCAAAAGTTGCAACAGTCATTCGATTCGATTTGGGAGCAAAATTTTCCCAGAGTTTCACTTCACCAGCTATAGCTCCGTCAATTTTCCGTGAGAAAAAAAGATTCGGGAAATGATTTTGTTTTTCGTTGCAAAATGAAACAGAAAGGTACGGAGTTCTTTTGAAATGGGGAGCGAGTCTAGGTTAAAATTTATTTTCTGGAGAAATTTCTTTTATTAATTTTTATTATTTTCGATTAATTCTCTTCACTATGCGATTTGTCCATTTTGTTTATTTGTATTGTTCATTTTTTCTTAAGCTTTTTTTTTATTTATTTTTTCTATTTCTTTCGTTTTTTTTTTGCTCTTGTTTAAATATGTCACTGTTTTTTGGTAACAATTTTTGTTTAGATTTTTTTCATTTTTTTTATATTACGCCTCTACATTTCGAAATCGATCGGTCCAGTTTTATTATTGATGAATAATCAAAACTTGGCATTGATTCATCATCTCACTCTAGTGGAATAGATATAAGCTTATGTTTCTGTACACTTCCCCCAGGATAGCAGCATCAATCGACTTTCTCTGCTACAGTGATTTCCTTAGAAAAACAATTTTCCCAGCGAGAAACAGCTACCGTGCTACCGACAATCGTTTAGACTGGAGCATCCCAACAATAAGGTAGCTGCTGTCTAGTGTATCTCACATATAAAAACAGACATCGAAGCGTAGCATGTTGAAAACTTTATGCTACACCCGTTTATCGAGATTGGAGATCGAGGAATACGTTTGCAACGGGAAGTGAAATAGAAAAAAAGCGCAAACTTGCTGCTGTGGCCGTTCGTAAAATGGGGAAAAACTGAATCGCTTTCGAATTTTTCCGTACGCCCCCTGCCCGCTTGATGACAGCCACCAGCAGCCGAATGCTGATGGTTACGTTAACCTAAGGGAAAACTTCTACGGAAAGTGACGGTTACAGGTAACTGCAATTGAAAAGTTTTGACGGAAAAAATGTGGTTCGGAAAATAAAGCAGTAATCAGATTCTGTAAATTTGTCTACGTGAAATATGTGGCAATGTTGAAGTAATAATTTAATTTGACATGCAAGACTCACATACAACTTTGGCGGAAAGGTAGAATGAAGGAAAAGCTGCAATACACAAAAGGCTACAGTAAACAGAAAAGAAGAACAGACATAACAAATAGAACAGACAGAACAGACAGAACAGACAGAACAGACAGAACAGGCAGAACAAACAGAACAGACAGAACAGACAGAACAGACAGAAAAGACAGAACAGACAGAACAGACAGAACAGACAGAACAGGCAGAACAGACAGAACAGACAGAACAGACAGAACAGACAGAACAGACAGAACAGACAGAACAGACAGAACAGACAGAACAGACAGAACAGACAGAACAGACAGAACAGACAGAACAGACAGAACAGACAGAACAGACAGAACAGACAGAACAGACAGAACAGACAGAACAGACAGAACAGACAGAACAGACAGAACAGACAGAACAGACAGAACAGACAGAACAGACAGAACAGACAGAACAGACAGAACAGACAGAACAGACAGAACAGACAGAACAGACAGAACAGACAGAACAGACAGAACAGACAGAACAGACAGAACAGACAGAACAGACAGAACAGACAGAACAGACAGAACAGACAGAACAGACAGAACAGACAGAACAGACAGAACAGACAGAACAGACAGAACAGACAGAACAGACAGAACAGACAGAACAGACAGAACAGACAGAACAGACAGAACAGACAGAACAGACTTAACAGACAGAACAGACAGAACAGACAGAACAGACAGAACAGACAGAACAGACAGAACAGACAGAACAGACAGAACAGACAGAACAGACAGAACAGACAAATCCAATCCAAATCCAATCCAAATCTAATCCAAATCGAATCCAAATCCAATCCAAATCCAATCCAAATCCAATCCAAATCCAATCCAAATCCAATCCAAATTCAATCCAAATTCAATCCAAATCCAATCCAAATCCAATCCAAATCCAATCCAATCCAAATCCAATCCAAATCCAATCCAAATCCAATCCAAATCCAATCCAAATCCAATCCAAATCCAATCCAAATCCAATCCAAATCCAATCCAAATCCAATCCAAATCCAATCCAAATCCAATCCAAATCCAATCCAAATCCAATCCAAATCCAATCCAAATCCAATCCAAATCCAATCCAAATCCAATCCAAATCCAATCCAAATCCAATCCAAATCCAATCCAAATCCAATCCAAATCCAATCCAAATCCAATGCAAATCCAATCCAAATCCAATCCAAATCCAATCCAAATCCAATCCAAATCCAATCCAAATCCAATCCAAATCCAATCCAAATCCAATCCAAATCCAATCCAAATCAAATCCAAATCCAATCCAAATCCAATCCAAATCCAATCCAAATCCAATCCAAATCCAATCCAAATCCAATCCAAATCCAATCCAAATCCAATCCAAATCCAATCCAAATCCAATCCAAATCCAATCCAAATCCAATCCAAATCCAATCCAAATCCAATCCAAATCCAATCCAAATCCAATCCAAATCCAATCCAAATCCAATCCAAATCCAAATCCAATCCAAATCCAATCCAAATCCAATCCAAATCCAATCCAAATCCAATCCAAATCCAATCCAAATCCAATCCAAATCCAATCCAAATCCAATCCAAATCCAATCCAAATCCAATCCAAATCCAATCCAAATCCAATCCAAATCCAATCCAAATCCAATCCAAATCCAATCCAAATCCAATCCAAATCCAATCCAAATCCAAATCCAATCCAAATCCAATCCAAATCCAATCCAAATCCAATCCAAATCCAATCCAAATCCAATCCAAATCCAATCCAAATCCAATCCAAAACCAATCCAATCCCAACCAAATCCAATCCAATCCAAAACCCAATCCAAATCCAATCCAAATCCAATCCAAATCCAATCCCAAAACCACTCCAAACCAAATCCAATCCAAATCCAATCCAAATCCAATCCAAATCCAATCCAAATCCAATCCAAATCCAATCCAAACCAAATCCAATCCAAATCCAATCCAAATCCAATCCAAATCCAATCCAAATCCAATCCAAATCCAATCCAAATCCAATCCAAATCCAATCCAAATCCAATCCAAATCCAATCCAAATCCAATCCAAATCCAATCCAAATCCAATCCAAATCCAATCCAAATCCAATCCAAATCCAATCCAAATCCAATCCAAATCCAATCCAAATCCAATCCAAATCCAATCCAAATCCAATCCAAATCCAATCCAAATCCAATCCAAATCCAATCCAAATCCAATCCAAATCCAATCCAAATCCAATCCAAATCCAATCCAAATCCAATCCAAATCCAATCCAAATCCAATCCAAATCCAATCCAAATCCAATCCAAATCCAATCCAAATCCAATCCAAATCCAATCCAAATCCAATCCAAATCCAATCCAAATCCAATCCAAATCCAATCCAAATCCAATCCAAATCCAATCCAAACAATCCAACCACCACCCCACACCCACCCCACCCCACCCAACCCCAACCCACCACCAACCCAACCAACCCACACCAACCCAACCCAAACCAAACCAAACCCACAACCAACCCAACCCAAACCAAACCCAACCACCAACCAACCCAACCAAACCCAACCCAAACCCAACCAAATCCAACCAAACCAAACCAAACCCAACCAAATCCAACCAAACCAATCCAAACCAATCCAAACCAAACCAAACCAATCCAAATCCAAATCCAATCCAAATCCAATCCAAATCCAATCCAATCCAAATCCAATCCAAATCCAATCCAAATCCAATCCAAATCCAATCCAAATCCAATCCAAATCCAATCCAAATCCAATCCAAATCCAATCCAAATCCAATCCAAATCCAATCCAAATCCAATCCAAATCCAATCCAAATCCAATCCAAATCCAATCCAAATCCAATCCAAATCCAATCCAAATCCAATCCAAATCCAATCCAAATCCAATCCAAATCCAATCCAAATCCAATCCAAATCCAATCCAAATCCAATCCAAATCCAATCCAAATCCAATCCAAATCCAATCCAAATCCAATCCAAATCCAATCCAAATCCAATCCAAATCCAATCCAAATCCAATCCAAATCCAATCCAAATCCAATGCAAATCCAATCCAAATCCAATCCAAATCCAATCCAAATCCAATCCAAATCCAATCCAAATCCAATCCAAATCCAATCCAAATCCAATCCAAATCCAATCCAAATCCAATCCAAATCCAATCCAAATCCAATCCAAATCCAATCCAAATCCAATCCAAATCCAATCCAAATCCAATCCAAATCCAATCCAAATCCAATCCAAATCCAATCCAAATCCAATCCAAATCCAATCCAAATCCAATCCAAATCCAATCCAAATCCAATCCAAATCCAATCCAAATCCAATCCAAATCCAATCCAAATCCAATCCAAATCCAATCCAAATCCAATCCAATCCAAATCCAATCCAAATCCAATCCAAATCCAATCCAAATCCAATCCAAATCCAATCCAAATCCAATCCAAATCCAATTCCACAACAGTTAAGTGGATTGCGAAATTGCTTTTCTTTTCTATTGATTCCTGCTCAAAATGTTCCTGCATCAGCTTAATCTTTTCCCCATTTGGGTAAACTTAGCAAGCTTTCAGTCTTCCCAGTCACAAACAACTATCCTCCGCGCACTTTTCTCCGTATCATTGCCGCAGAAATGCTAGTAAGCGCTCGTCTGACCAAACGTTCCAAGATGCTATTAAGGGATTTTTCAATTTTCAATCCCGTAAAACTAGATTTTCATCGTTTTCCCAGCCCACGCACAGGCAGACACACACAGACACACCTTTTGCATTTCCTCCGCAATGGTACCGAGAACCGGGTAGCAGAAGTGTGTCTAATCTCAAGTTCAGCCCCAATACCAACAACGAACGTCACCATCACCGTCATCATCATCATCATGGTCGTCCGAGAGCGATAAGGATTTGCTCCTTTCGCCGCCCCCTTCCCCAGTCAGGAGTGTCCCTTTGACCAGAGATGGTTACACAGATGAAAATCGGACGATTTACTCTCCAATTTACGGTATTAAAGGAATGTTGATCGTTTGGAATCACTTCCCGACCCCGACAGTAGGGGAAAAAAGGACCAATGGACCGTTCAAGGGTGGGCATGTGAATAGGTAGCGCGAGGGGTACCGTAGAAAGAGGTTACTTCGACAAGATGTAAAAAAAAACGAATCAGGCTTTTTGTGGTTTTTTTTTAAATTCTGTTTTTCTTCTGGTTTTATTATCATGTGGTCTTCTGATCTCAATTAATGTTGGTTTTCTAAATTGCTTATCGTCTGGCCTACAGATTGTTTGGCTTTTTCTGGTTTTAGGTCTTCTTTTCATCAGTTCTAGGGTCTTTATACTGGATTTCTGATCTTATAATTTTCTGGGTCTCAGTGTTTTAATTTTCTGGTCTTACATATGTCTTATATGGTTCTTATAGATTTCTTATTACCTTTTTTCGTGCCTTCGGGTCTTTAGTCTTCTCTTCTGTTCTTCTTATTTTCTGGACTTCTGTTTTTTTGATGTTTTTTTTGCCTTTTGGTTTTCATTGGTTTTGTTTTCTGGTCTCATGTCTTCTGAGTTTCACAATTGATGGATTCGATGGATCTTCTGCACTTTTGGTCTTTTGACTGCCAGGTCTTCTGGTCTTTCGTCTACTATTCTTCAAGTTCTCCCATCTACTGATCTTATGTTTTTTTTTAATTTTATTGCCTTTTAATCAGTTTTTTATCTCATCTTTGAGTTTCCTACTATTTTGGTTTCTGAATTTGTAATCACCTGGTGTTCCTGTTTTCTAATATTTTGGATTTGTTCTAGTTTTATTTTTATGGATTTCTGTTCTTTTTGGTTTTGGATTTGTAGTCCAGAATTTATTAGATTTTTAGGACTTCTGGTCTCCGTTCTTATGATCTTCTTGTCTTTCGATTTTTTTGGTTTTCATCTCTTTTGGTAATCTATTCTTTATGTCTTCATAGCTTTTTGGTGTATAGTCCTTTGGTCAGTTGGGTTTTAGATAATTTTCTTGGAGTTCTGATCTCCTGGTTTAATGGGTGTCTGGTATTTTTATTTTCTTGTTTTTATTCTCTGTCATTTTCGATATTGTTTTTTGGACCTCTGGTTTTCTGGTTTTCTGGTTTCTTTGTATTCATCTGATTATCTGATTTTGTTTAATTTCTGGCCTTATGGTCTAATCCCTAAAAATGCTGTCAATGAAAGTTCAAAGCTACTCCTTAAAACGGTAACCGTTTCAAAAGAATTCGACTATGCTATCTTTGGACGAAAAGTGGCACCCGAAGCCGGTTCCGGACAATCTGTGCCCACACTGTTGCGATGACACTACTGCACGGCTGTAAAAGTTGCGAGCGCTCAAAGTTCGAGAAGGGCGATGATGCTTCTGTCGCGTTTCGGTACTGTTGATGCTGTTGTTGTTGTTGTTGCTCCCTTTGTCGGCGAAGGTAGATTAGATGAAAGGAAATCAGTGATTCAGGAGTGGATTTTCCTTTTCTGCTTGAGCACCTTGCCGCTCTGATGATGGTTGCCAGCTTGCTTGCTTGCTAGATCTGCGTTGGCCCTGGTTAAGGGAATGGGGGCATTGTTGTTCGGAAGCTCTCAAATACGCGTTCGCTCTTTTCGTTGAAGCGCTCGACATTGATTTCGAATCTGTTTTCATCTGGCGTTGTGTATATTTTTTTTTCTTTTTTGTTTACACGATCTGATCGGAAGGTCATGACAAGGAAAGCGATTTGGATGGTACATGGTTCGATAGCACGTTTCGGCGTTAGATGAGACGTGATACCGGTAATAGTGCTGCTTGAGTGGAATGAAATATGCGTTTCAGGAAGGTGTATTCTTTCAAAGCTCCTTTTTTGAATGCTTGTCCGTTTTTATTTCTATATGTAAAGACAATTTTTAAACTCTCAGGGTTTTGTTTTTTAGTTTAAAAAAAAAATGACGTAGCTGTGTCAATTTGTGAAGACAAATTTCGAATTCTAGGACGAAAAGTTCTCTGATAATTCCTTGAAGAATTCCTCTGACATTTTATACAGCAACACCTGCGGACGTTCTTTTGGGAATTTGGTTTGGGAAACATATTTAAGAATTTCGAGAGTTTATTTGGAAAGTTCTGTGGCAATTTATTTTTGAAATCTTTCTGGAAGTTTCATCTGACATTTCTCCTTCTGTTTCTTTAGGACTTCCTCAAGCATTCTTCTAAGTGAATTATAATAACTGATTGATAAAAACAAATCCAAAAGTACCACGGCATCTCTTTTTTTCAAAAAATTTCATCCACTTTTTTTTTTATTTTTTTTTTCCATTTTTTTTTTTAAAGTTAATGCTTTCAAGATTTCCTACAAAACTTCCACCTCCAATTCCTCCGACAATTTCTTCTGGAATTTCCAAAGCAGTTTTTAGACGCATTCTTTTGGTAATTCTTTCACAAAACATTCAGACAGTTTTTAGTGCTTCCCTACAATTTGTTGAGATATTCCTCTGGGATATTTTTTCAAAAATTCCTTCAGTATTTCTTTAACTCGTAACTCATTTTCTTTTCATGTGTGTTTTTACTACTTCTTAATTTTTTATTTGTTTGTTTAGGAATTCTTTTGACATTTTTTCCCAAAAGTTTCTCCATCAACTTCTTCAAACATTTATTCTACAGTTACATAATGATTTTTGTTCAAAAATTCTCTAGAGTATCAAAATCCACAAATTTCTTGCGGAAATCCTTCAGCTATTCGATTTAAAAAAATTATCCCTGATGAAATTATCGAAATGATTCCTGAAAAAATCCGTTTTTTTTCAAGAATTTCTGGGTAAATTTCTGTAAAAAAGTTTATAATTTTTAATAATGTTTGCCAAAACAGGTTCTTCGCCAACTTTCTGAGCAATTTCAGAAGAACTTTTCGGAGAATATAGTGAAAAAAAAATTAAAGAAACTGCTATAGGAATTTACAAAGAAATTGCCGGAAGAATTTCTAAAATAGTTGCCACTTAACCTAGAAAAACAAATGCCAGAGATATTCCTAAAGAATCTAATAAATGATTGCGGTCAAAGAATTTCCAAAAAATGACTATGGAATTTCATAATGAATTGTGAAGGGAATTTGCTTTGAAAATTTCCAAATGCATAGAGTGTTATCGGAAACTTACCAAACCAATTTCCGAAGGAATTCTTCATGAAAATTATCGAAGGAGTTCCTAATGGAATTCCTAAATATTTCATCTGAACTGAACTACATCCGTTTACTCATATAATTTTGTTTTCCTCTTAATAACCGAACAATATTTTCAAAATCGTTTCCCATACACATTTAGAAGAAGGATCAAGCTATCTTGGGATTTTTTCCTAGTGAAAACTGTTTGTCATTTTCCAGAAACTATGTTTTTTTTTTCAAACATGGTTCCTGTAAAACTGAAAAACATTTTCCACCAGAAAAGAAAAACATATCTAAAATCTCTGGAAGAATTTTCCGAAATTTTCGAAAAAATTCTCCAAAAATTTTTCGTTGATAATTTGATTATTTCCTTCGGCGTTTTTGAAGGAATTCCTTTGGTTAACTTCTCAAAATTTCATTTTAGGAGGGGTCTCTAAATTTATCTAATTTATCGGAAATTTATCTAGAAATTTGGCAATTTATTCGGAAAATTCCTAGAAATCTATCCTCGGTACCTCCTATGGATTTTATTCAGATTCGTTTGGTCTTGATCTAACAATAAAAAAAATCCTGCGGCACTTCTATAAAAAAAACTGTTTCGTGGTGGCTTGAGAAACAGTCCTGACGAAAATAAAACACTATTTATTTTATTTGTCCGACGTTTCGGCCAATTTCTCCTGTATTTTTTCAAGGAACTAATTTCTTTGTGAATTCCTCCAAAATTATTTCAGGTTTTTTCAAAAACTTACAAAGGGAATGGCGAAAAATAAATTTTTAGATTTCCTGAATGAATTCCTAAATAAACCGTTTGCGGAATTCAGAAAATGTCAGAGCTTAACTTGTTCGCTGTTGTTTTGTCTAATGAATTCCTAAAGAAATAACTACAGACGGTGGTAAGGGATTTTTCGAGTTTATTTTTCATTACATGGCTGCAGGAATTTCTATAGCATTTGCTGAAGAAATTGCTTGGGGAGATTTTCTGGGAAATTTTTAAAGAATTTGTCAAAGGATTTCCTCCGCTGGAACGTTGCAAGAAATTTTGGAAGGAATCTGTGGAGGAATTCCTGGAAGAATTTGGGTGATATTTCTTATCGAAGGAAATTCTTGAAAATTTCTTCAGGATATTTTTTCAAAGAATTCCTCCGGTTATGAATTAAGTATCAAGGATTTTCTCAAAAAATAATTAGCGATTTCCTAAAGTTTATTTTTTTGGAAATTCTTTTGGTAATTGATTACGAAATTTCTCAGGCAGTTTGTTTGGTAGATTTCTTCAGATATGCACTCAATACCTTTTGTGCTTTTTTGAATTTGTTGTTCCGACAACTTTTTAAAATTATTTTAGGAATTTCTCAGAACTCTTCCAAATTTTCATTTAGTGATTACAATAGAAATTGTTCCAGCTGTTCGTTGTGAAACTTCTTCGGCAATTGCTCTAGGAATGTTTGAAACCGGATTAAAAAGTTCTATGGGAATTTCTCCGGCAATATCTTGAATGAATTTACGGATATACCTTTGAAGAAATTCTCGATGGGATTCCAAATGAACTAAAAAAATAGTCCATGCACTTTTCTAAAGATTTTCCTGAAGCATTTTGGCCCTCCGCACCACCGTGGGTACCCAGGACTGAAAGTAAGAAAGTAAATATTTCGGAAAATCAACAAGAAATTGCAAGAATAATATTTGAATTACCTGCATGGAAAAATTCCTAAAACTATTGTTTGAGAACCCTTGAACAAGTTGGTGGGGAATTTCAAAAGTAATTGCCGAAAACATTTCACAAGAAATAGCAAGTTCCTCCAATAATTTAGGGATTTTTTAGAGGAAATCTAAAACAAAAATACCGTAGATATTTCTGAAGAATTTCTGGAGGACGTTTCGGAGAAGAATTAACTGAGGAATTTGTAAGAATATTGCTAAAAGTTATTGTGAGAGTAAGCAGGCCAGCATAAATTCGTGCAGTGGAGCATTGTTCATGTTTTATTTATTATTAAACCCACATAATGTGATCTACTGGGTCTTCTCGTGCAAAATCACTCAAATCTTAAGAAGTTTTTTTTTGCATATTATCAAGAAATTTATTAAGTTACTGAACAAGTTGCTAGTAGAAACTATGAAAACGTGTCAGGGATTAACTTAGAAAATGCTGGAAAAAATCCTTAATTGTGCTCAAAAGATCCCCAAAGAAATTAACGAAGGCATTTTTGAAAAATTCTGAAAATAAATTCTGGCAAAACAAAAAATAATGTCCAAAGAAGTCTGGAAAAAAAAAGTCAGAGAAATAACAAGTTTTTATACTTGAAAAATTTGTAAATTTCCAAAGGAGTTATTAAGTAGATATCCGAAGGAAATCTTATAAGTATCGGTGGAGGAACTTCTAAGGAAATTTCTTGTATAATTCTTGAAGAATACATTGTCGTAGCACTTCCGAACGATCTTACTAGAGGAATACGTGTCAAAATTCTCAGAGAATTCGCAGAATAGATAACTCAAGGAAAATTTGGCGAATATGTTGAAATAAATAAAATCCCAAGGAGATTTCTGCAAAATAAAAAACATCCTCTTAAATTGCCGAATTCCTACAAAAAATTTAAGCAGGAATTCCAAAGGGAATTTCAGAAAAAAAATCCAGCAATAATTGTCGAAAAACTATTCTACTACTTAAGACATTTCCAAAGAAAATCTTAGAAGGTCTACCAAAGGAAATATTGAGATACAGTTCTTAAGGAATTTTGAGCAATTCTTGTGTAAATTTAAAAAAATACTGGGAGACATTTCCGTAGGAGTTACTAGGAGAGTTCCCGAGAAGAACTTCCGGAGGATTTGGAAAGGAATTGTCAGAGAGTTTTTCAAATAAATTGATTGATTTGTCTTTATTAAAGAGACTTTCAGCCCTTTTTTTCAAATAAACTGCAACAAGAGTTTTCGAAGAAACTGATGGAGGAATTCCTGAACGAGTTTTTGAAGTGTCAGACAAATTCTTGAAATATCTGCCGAAGAAATTTCTGAAAAACGGTTCGAAAGAACTTCTATAGGAATTCTTTTGGAAACTTTTCGGTGCAATTCTCGAAGGAGGAATTTCCAGAGGAATCCCAAAAATAAATGCCATAAAAATTCCTAAACATGTTCTCACGGGATTTATATGTATTTTTTTTAAGAAATTCCTTAAGAATATGTCGGAAGAATCTTCATAAGAGTGGTCGAAGCACTTCTTAGAGAAATTGACGGAAGAATTCCTGGTCAAACTTTTGGAGTTCTGGAGGTTTAAAAAAATCAAAAAAGGAAATTGTAGAGAAAAAAGGAAAGAAATCCATAGAAATTTTTGGTGGGTACTGGCTTTAAATAGTTATTTATGTAACGAGTTGCAAAAAGTTGATTTTTTCAGCACGAGTCGTACATTTATCCAACGAGGCTCGCCGAGTTGGATAAATACGAAGAGTGCTGAAAAAATAGAGTTTTGCAACGAGTTCCATACAAAATTTTATGCAATGATTTTTTCATAATGCAACTCATTTGAGTTGCATAATATTCATAATGCAACTCAAATGAGTTGCATTATGAACATTATACAACTATTTTTCATTATGCAACTCATTTCAGTTGCATAATTAATCAGTTTGGAAAAATTTGCTATTATGATACCGAAATTAGTTGTATAAAATAGAAATTATAATACTGAATTGCATAAAAGAATTTTAAACACAGTGAAATTGTGGCAAAAGTATGAAGATTTTTTTCCACATTTCACTGGTTAGCCGAATTCATTGATCTCACCTGCTTAGTAAATAGAAAGATTTTTTTCAGAAGCCTTAATGTTTTTTTTATTTGCGCGAATTTATCATAAAAGAACACTTGAACTTGGATAGCTTTCCTCGCTCTCAAAAGCAAGAAAGCATTACTCATTCAAAGGTGAAAGTATATCGCTTTTAACCCAAGCATTAATCTACACGAAAGACAAATGACTCAGGTATTTTTGAGAATATAAAATAAGAAAATTAAAAAAAAAAATAACACGGATATTAATAGGACAAAAGAGAACTTTAAAAATTGAAACAAAAAGTGAAAGGTAAAAAATAGATTGTTAAATTGAAATAAGATAGTAAACATTTCAAAATAGCAATCAGGATGGCTATGTCAATCGCTCGAACGTTGTTATAGAATCATCCCATGTTGGCAAGCGCAAATTATAAAGAGAATCCTAAAATTTACTCTCCATTCAAATACCGAAACTGGCCCAAACGTTGCCGCCGTCCTTCTCTGGGACCCAAAACAGGAAACCATAGAATTTGACTTAATTAGCAAATTTACCCGTATCAAAGGGCATTCATTGCCTTCCTGTGTCCACCTGCCGCAGCTAAGCCCCAGCCCCCAAAAGCCATTTGCGTGCAGCCGTGTTCACACATTCAAAAGCCCTCTGAAAACTACGAATCAAATTATATCATTCACCGCGTTCTCAACCAGCCAACCATCTAACGAACCGCTCTTGGGGCCAAACAATTAGAATTCCCTGATTTTCGGGGATGCTGCTGCTGCTGTTGGCGCTGCTGCAGGCCTCGATGCGTGTGTTTGTGGGCCTGCCCGCCCGGCGACGACTACGTGTCTGTAACTGAAAAGGCTTAATTAATTGAACAGAGATGTAGCTAAGCGTAAAATTGAAAACGTCATCGCCACCACCACCAGCAGCAACAGCAACAGCATTGGCGGAGTTCAGAGGGCTGATGATGATAGTGACGAAATGGGATTCGTCCTCAATACATATATGGGAGGGAGCATGCGGGTCTGTCCGGTAGGTGTGCCAAATGACACGATACGGGTCACTCGTGCGCCGGAGGTACCCTCATGTAGCAGAATACACATTCGCCGGGATGGAGATTTGATGATGATTAGATGACTACTGTCGGGCTGCTGGCTGATGGGGACTATTGAAAATGGTAATGGACTACTGATGAACGGATACTATTCGTCATGGTGTTTGATAATTCTCCGGAAGGGTTGGATTCGGGAGGGCTTGCCTAATGATGGCAACAATCATGACGGGGTTGAATAGTGATAAAGGATTCGTGTAATTATGGACAAAAGGAGAGCTAAATTTGAAACGTTTTTCTCGTGAAACTGAGAAGCAATTTTACGAAAATTCTTGTTCAAGATTATTCTTGTTCATATTATGTACTTTCTTTTGCCTTTGTCCATTTCTGCTCTTATGCCTGTTATAATCAGAGCTCATAATGTCATTTCGACATATCTAGATTCAATCACCTACCACTCATTCCACAAGCTGAACCAAAAAAATACGGTATATGAAAAACTTGTGTGGCTAGACTAATTCACCAGGAAAGTCACGGTAAACTTCTCTACCTCCATCCAATATAATATACAGGGGATAGACAAAATTTTCACTTTTCAAAAAATGTTCAACTGGCTGTAAGTTTTTAAAAATTGCATCAAATATTCTCAAATTTTTACTGTAAGTTCATCAACTAGTTGTGTATTAGTGGTCCAAATTTGGAAAAGATCGGGCCATTCTTCACGGAGTTATAAAGATTCTTGAAAGAGATAAAATTTTCCGATAGCCAACTTTGAGCTGTTATATATCCGGATTCAATGAACCGAATGCAATGATATTTTGACCATTTATGACTTGTATAATAAGCTATGAAAAACCTTTGACTTAACTTAAAATTCTTAGCACAGAAGCAAATTATAACGATTAGATTATATTTCTAATAACACGCCAAATTGTCCAAAACTTCAACATCGTTTCAAAATTCAAGCTGCAAATTATAGTTCATTTATTTTCCCTCTAATTGACTTATATACAGGGTGTTAGGTTCCTGAGTGCAAACTTTTTAAAGGGTGATAGAGGACCATAAATGGTGAAAAAAAATGTTCTACGCATATGGTCAAATCTCAACCGTTACGTAGTTATTGAACTTCCCATGTTTTTGACTCTCATTGCCTTAACTGGCCATAACTTGAAAATGGTCAAACTTATCGCAGTTTTTTTACCCTTATTCGAAAGATTATTGAATTTTCTATCAAATGGCATCTTTGAATCGATTGGTTTAGTTGAATAACTAAGTTTTCTAGAGCAAATTAGCTCAAAATAGCGTGTATTAATTTGTTTTTGTCAATTATCTTTGAAACATGCGTAATAAATGAAAATTCTTTCTTTGGCAAAGTTGTGGATCCTGTTCCACTCTACAATTCGTTCTTTGACATCAAACGTCTAGCTCTTATCGTTTTCTTGCAATTTTGATTTAAACATTGCATTTCAGGTCAAAAATTTGCAACTGTCAAGGTAAGCACTTTTTTGCCCACTGTGCCGCACATTTAAATCGAAATTGCAAGAAAACAATAAGAGCTAGAAGTTTGGTGTCTGTTACCACCACCATCAAAGGGCGGTATACCTGCGCTCTAACCAACGTTGCGAATATTGCCAGTGACAGATCCCGGACCATTGTTTGAAAAGACAATTGTAGATCTGCCATCGAAGACTCAAAACGTGGATTGATGTACTATGTGCTACGAGATGTGCTATGATAGTGAATTATTCATGAATTAATAGTTGATTATATCGTTAAATTTACAAACCAGTGTTAGAATTCCCATTGCATAACTGGTAATGAAATTGGCGTAATTTGTGTAATATGTTATAATAATTGTTCTTCTTTCGTATGCAAAGGCCAATTTAGGTTAGCTTCTATTGTTGGTTCTTACTCCCTGAATATACACAACAGAATCTGTATTAAGTAGTATACTTGTAAGTTCCGTTTATTTCAGTTGGTTTTATAATGATTAACATATAAAGCTATTTTAGGCCGATTTCTAAATCCGTCTTCAGTTGCCCACCGTGCTTGCAAATATCAGGGACTGGAAACTAAATGTGTAAGAAATCTGTTTCTTAATCGGTTTATTACTACATCTATGCTTAAGAAAAGTGAACTAAATAAAATTTCTTTTTAGTTTGAGCTGATACCCTAAAACGCGCTGCTACAAAACTTAGTAACCACTCTGTGTCCGAACAGTGTCAAAGTACGAATTGTAGAGTTGAACAGGGGCCACAACTTTGCCGAGGAAAGAATTTTAATTTATTACGCATGTTTCAAAGATAATTGACAAAAACAAATTAAAACACGCTATTTTTAGCTATTTTGCTCTAGAAAACTTAGTTATTTAACTAAACCAATCGATTCAAAGATGCCATTTGATAGAAAATTCAATTATCTTTCGAATAAGGGTCAAAAAATTGCGATAAGTTTGACCATTTTCAAGTTATAGCCAGTTAAGGCAATGAGAGTTAAAAACATGGGAAGTTCAATAACTACGTAACGGTTGAGATTTGACCATATGCGTAGAACAATTTTTTCACCATTTATGGTCATCTATCACCCTTTAAAAAGTTTGCACTCAGGAACCTAACACCCTGTATAAATGTGTTTTGAGGGACAGTAACAACATAGCCGCCAATAAATTGAAAAAGTAATGGAATGCATATCAAAAATAGACCAATTCACTAAAAAATCGTGAAAAAAATAAAATCGCTATAACTTTTTCTCTTGTTAAAAATTTCAGGTTAAGTCTTTCCAGAGTTCATTATATAAGTCATGAATGATCAAAATTCCATTGCAATCGATTCATTGACTCCGGAGATATAACAACTCAAAGTTGGCCATCGGATAATCTTACCTTTTTCAAGAATCTTTATAACTTCGTGGAGAACGACCCGATCTTTTCCAAATTTGGACCACTGATACAAATTCTAGTTGACGAACTTACAGTAAAAATTTGAGAATGTTTGATGCACTTTTCGAAAAGTTACAGCTAGTTGAACAATTTTTGAAAAGTGAAAATTTTGCCTGTCCCGATCATTTTGTCTATCCCCTTTAATATAACTGATCTAGCCGCATAAGTTTTTCATACACTATATTTTCTGGCTTAACTGTGGAAATAAGCTGTAGGTGATTGAACCTAGATATGTCGAGATGACATTTTCAAAACTGGGAATATGTGATTTACATTTTGAGTAAACATTATTAGCTACAGGGGGTGGCCAAAATATTTGGGATACGCAACTTTTTCTTTCTCACAAACAAGTTCAAAATGCTGTAACTTTTCATAGAGTTCATCAAAAAATCTCAAATTTTGACTGTTTGTCAACCAATTATATTTGCATCATTGGTACAAATTTGGGCTCGATTGATTGACCTTTCGCGAAGCTAGAGCCGTTCTCGTAAAACACTATTTTTTAGACATCTTATTTTTGAACTGTCATATCTCGGAAACCAGTAAACCGAATTGAATGAAATTTTGGAGACGTTTATCAACAATATGTTAATGCTTCACAAGTTATTAAAAAATAGGTACTTTTTGAACGTTGAAAAAAGTTATCATGGGTTTCGGATTTTTCTCGAAAAAATGTAATTTTTGTACATCAATGTCAATAAATTTTAGTCTGTGATATTCAAAGATTTCTCACGTCTGCTCTCGAAATATCTCTAGTAAGACATATCAGATCCTATTTGGATTTAAGAAAGAACACATTTAGTAATTTTTGTGTGGTATTGTAAATTTGACTTATTTTCCTCTATACGGTAAAAATTTCAACCTGGTATAACTTAATTCACCGTGAGAAAATATATCATTTTATAACGTTGTATCAGTGATTGATATATTGTTGATAAACGTAAAAATCATTCAATTCGGTTCACTGGTTCCCGAGATATGATAGTTAAAAAATTAGCTGTCTAAAAAATAGTGTTTTACGAGAACTGTGCTAACTTCACGAAAGATTAACCAATCAAGCTCAAATTTGTACCAAAGATGCATATATAATGGGCTGACAAACAGTCAAAATTTTAAATTTTTGATGCATTCTATGAAAAGTTACAGCTTGTTGAACTTTTTTGCGATTGAAAAAAAGTTGCCTATCCCAAACAATTTGGCCATCCCCTGTATCATGGCGGTTATTGTGAAAATGCTAGGGAGTTTATGGCAATACTGGATAACCTTCCGAATTTTTTGTTTTTATTTTTATTTTTATTTTTTTAAGTTATATGTTGGAGCATTTTTTTCAAAATTAGCTTCTTACACACACACAGTTAGAGGAAGGATAAAGCTATTTCTGAGTTCAGAAATTCAGAAATATTGATCAGGTTTAGCAGAACAATTTTAACCCTCTAATACCCAACCCCGCCTTTAGACGGGGTATAGTTTGAGCATTTTTGTAATTTTTGTTTCGTAGAGAATCAAAATTTTTATAATTTTTGTCGATATTTAGGAATGTTTTGTATATCTCAAAATGGTTTTTGGTGTATTTTAAAGCGTATTTACAATTTTTGACAATTGATGTTTTAATCACCTTTTAGAAGTCCATGTTTATTTTGTATTGAATCGCTACTATCAACATATTTTAAATTTTTCCCAAATCATTCTTCCCTAGTTTAATAGTTTTAAGGAATCGAATACACTCTAAAATTATTTTCCTCAAAATTACACGGAAAATAAAATTTTCAATGAAAAAAAAATAAAAATAAAAATGTTTCAACAATAATCATAAAATCTCAAAATGTTTTCATGTAAAAAAATCCGTACCCCAAATAGGCTTCCAGTGAAAATACAAAAGTGTGGGGATGTTCAAAAATCAAAATTAGAAAAATCGAAAACTGAAATTCACGGAATCGAGAATTGAAAAGAATCATCTTCCAAAACATGTTTAAATCGATTTAAGATGATGAAAATGATATTTAGATCAAAATAAAAAAAAGGTATTAGAGGGTTAAACACAATTTCTGCTAAAAGATGAACCAGCTAAGGGTCGAAAATCTCTATAATAAAGTAATAATAATAAAAGCAACACAATTTCTAAAAAAAGAAGAATTTTCAGTCGATTTTCTGTAAATCATAAAGTCATCTCTGAGATTTGTTTTATTTATTTTTTATTTTTTCTATTTTTTTGTAGCTCTCTCTCCCATACAAGTAGATCCTATGCCATGTTCAACACTTACATCTTCTCTTATTTCAGCTAATTTAAAGTTGAATATTTCTAAACGTCATTGCATAAATCTTCTTTTCAATACACACTGGAAATTTATTTTAAATCTATCTGAATCTAATAAAATTGACTATATGATTTTACTGATTATTTTGTACCCTTGAAAATACATATTACATTTTTTGTGTATCATACATGTAAGTGAAATTTCCTTCATTGGTATTGTATCTTCTAGTTAAAAGACAGTTTTCTATCAATTTTCTTTGTGCTATTATATGTGCAATAAATCAACGAAGTGGAAGCTCTTCTAGAGATTAAAAAAAAAACCAACTAAGGAAAGAAATGTTCTGAAAGTTTTTTGTGGGTACGTTAAGAAAATCCTTTAGATGCCAAGCCAAGAGTTTTTCAGAAAACCCATCAATAGTTCCTTCGGAAATTTCACGCAGGATTCCTCCAAAAATATCTCCAAGCTTTCTGTTACGGATTCTTCTTTCATAAATTTTATAAAATTATTTGAACAAAAATTTTAGAAAATTCGCTTAATTTACTTTAGAATTTCTTTCAATTATTTTTTCCAGGAACCTCTTGATATTTTTCTAACTCTAAGAAATTCATTCAGAGTTTGTACTAGGGTTTTTTTTTCAGTCGTCCAAAAGCTTCTTTAGAAATTTCTTCGTGGATTGGTTTATGAATTCATTTAGAAATTTTCATCATAATATTTTTATCATCAAATAAGTTAACAATGATTCCTTTAGAAAATTTTCCATGGATTCATTTAGAAAAATTTGGGGATTTTCCAGAATATTTATCTTTTTTTTCTACAAAAAAAAATCTGCCTGTGATTCCTGAGGAAATTTCTCCAGGGCATTCGCGAGATCAGCTAAAAATCCTCAAAGGATTCATTTCTTTCAGTGTTTGCTTTAGAATTTCCTCCAGAGGCAGAGGTTCCTTCAAAAGTTTTGCTAGGGATAGTCGAAAAACTTCGCAAAGAACTTTTCAAGCAAATATTGCACGGATCATTTCAAAAATTTCTTCAATAGTTTCTTAAGATTTTTTTTTCAGTGATTTCATTAGAAATTCTACCATTTTTTTTTTCGAAAATTTCTCTTTGGTTTGGGAGTTTTCCAAAAATTTCTTCGGAATCTAGTCTACAGAATCCTCCAGATTTTTTTTTCTAAATACTCAATTACAAAACCTTTCATGCATTTGTTAACTCAGTTTCCTACAGGGGGATTCTTTAAAATCCATGCAGAGTTTCACTTGGAAGCTTTCTGCTTTAAAAATTCCTCCAGGGATTTCTTAACGAATTTCTCGAGGGATTAATTAATAAACTCTTCCGAGGGTTTCTGCTGAAGTTTCTCTCTTATATAGCTTATAAGCCTACAGTGGGAACATGGGATAGGTCACTAACAATCATGTATGTGTATTCGCAACCGGACGGGTTTGCGAAACGGTGATTTGATTACTAGGTCTGGGAAATTGATGGACGCAAAAAAAATCTTTTCGAAACTTTGCCCGGATTTTTTGAGAAATTGCTCCAGGTTTTCTGGGAACATCACCACATATTTTTTCAGGAATGCACTCAGGGATTTCCTGTAAAATTATTCTAGATATCTTTTCAAATAATTTATCAGCAATTTTACAGAAAATCTTTTAAAAATTCTTTCGGAATTTCCACTACGGATTCCACCAGAGATTTCTCCAGGGTTGTCCTCACGGATTCAATCAATTTCAAATTCGGAAGATTTATTTCCATATTTTCTTCTGTGTAAGCTCTAGAATTTCCTCAGAAGTTTTGCTAAGGATTACCGAAAAAAATCTCAAAAAAAAAAATTATTCAAGTAAATCTTGCATGGATCGTATTAGAATTTTTTTTTCAAGTGTTTCTAAGTATTTTTTACGGAGATTTCTTCAAAAAAAAAAAAATCAAAGAATTCTTTTAGTAGTTCTACCATTTTTTTTTGAAAATTTCTCCTCGTTATTCTTTAGGGATTTTGTTTTAATTTCCCAGAAACGACTTGCTGGGAGATTCAAAGATTTCTTCACAAATTGGTCTAAGGAAACCTTCAGAACTTTTTTCAAACATTCCATCATAAAATATTTTATGGATCCGTTAAGAGTTTCCTCCAGCATTTCTTTAAAAATATGTATTAATGTTACGAAGACGGTCACGCATTAGATTCTTAAGTTTGAGTAGGCTTTAAGCTGAAAAACATTTTATTTAACTTTACGTTGCATGTTTTTGTTTTAAGTTACATTTGTTGTCTTCTATGCTAATTAACCGTCTACTTGTAACAAAGTATAGTTGCCGTGTATGTTCCTTTGGTAATTTGGTAATTGAGTATTATTTAAAGATCAAACAATTTTGATAGATTTCAGAATACTAACTATAAAATTTTAGAATAGATGTAGTACAACAACTTTAGAATAATAAATTTTAGGATAATCAACTCAACGAATCCGATCTTGTTGTGGCTTTCAAACAATAGGTATTCTGTTTTTACGTTTTCCCAGTCATTCCTTTTGACATTTCTCGCCGAGGTTGTCAGACGATATCTGGATCGGTTGAATCGGTAGTGGTAGCCGATGACTGTTGGTTAGCTCAATAAAACAGGAATGCTTCATTACACCAACGAACCTAACCTCAAAATGACTGACAATTCTCAGGTCATTTTGACAGATATAACATGAGCATGAAAAGGACGGCAACAAGATCGATAAAGTAGAACATATGATCCGTCTTTTTCGTACACGTGGATGGTCTGTCAAAATGACCTGAGAATTGTCGAACATTTTCCTGGCTAGTTTTGTTGGAGTAATGAAGAATTGCAGCGAATAAATGTCTTTTATTTACACCTTCAACCTTTGACATCAACAAACGTACTAGATTGAAATTGTCTTAAAACATAACCCCGTGACTATCAGTGCTGCCGTTTCTTGTTATAAATCATTACATATCAACACTCCTCATCGAGAAACGGTAGAAAAGGAAAAGACTCCTCCTGACTAAATACTCCTAACTTTACTGTTCTTTCACTGCTGTCAAGCGATAAAATTGTCCATTTCTAATTCCAGTAACGACCGTTAGACCATATTTTAAAATTCGACAATTATTGCTATTGAAGCGTACTTCATATTCCTTGCGCGTGATCGCTTGTACAAATATTAGGTTAACTGATAGCCCTTTTACAACCGAAACTCTTTCCAATCTTATCTGAACCGAACTACCTTTATCGTCCCTTGCATCCAGATCCTTTGAGCCCTTGCGCTTCGAAAACAATACTTTACTGTCAGCCAGGATCTTGGCCAGGATAACCTTTTGTTGCTCCACCTTTTCGCTCCAGTCCAGATTTATCGCATTGCCTGTCATGTGTTCGGAAGCGCCAGAATCCAAATACCATATTTCGTTCGTTGATTCCTGCATGGCAGCGTAGCACATGTGCCCACCCGAATCCTCCACAGCAGATTTGGCAGATATCACGTCTCGTCGGGGTTCATGTGATGCTGCAAACTCTTCCGCACGCAAAACATAGTCGTTTTTGATCGAGCTCGCTACGATGCTTCCGTACATTCTTTGCCAACATAGTTTTTTCCTCCTCTCCGTTATCCTTGTCGCGCCGTCGTTCATACTCCTCCAATAGCTTGGTCTTCACAAAATTGATCCGGAACACTTCCATTCTGTCGTATTCGAATATTATTATTTTATATTTACAAAAACAGTACTCTAATCAAAATTCAAATTCAACGTCGACCGTTCTTCGTAACACTAGTCATATGACTGAATCAAAATTTCTGTCGAGTCGTTCGCTTCTTTTTCTTTCCTCGACTTCATTTCAGCATCTGTCATCAATACACACTCAATGTAAACTCCGTAAGTGATTCGATTTTACTCATTTACTATTCGCCTCGTATTCACTACACATTCGACCTTAAATCGTTGTGAAAACATTTTCGTACGAGTTCGGAACACTTGCAAGCGTGAATGCGCCCTTCACGTCTTCATCCAAGTGGCATGCAATGTTTTCAATTCGCTCGAACAGAATGTCCATTTCCATCAGGTGCCGACGCATGTCTCCTCCTTCCGCAAGCTCCATTTTAACAAGTTTCTTTATCAAGGACACTTTGTTCGCGGAAGAATCCTTGACAAAATAGTCCCGTAGCATTTTCCATGCGTCTCTTGCAGTTTCAGCATCTTGGATAATCCTGAGTTGCGAATCTTCCACCAGATAGCCAATTGTTTGCAACGCAAGCTCGTTCTTCGCAGCCCATTCTGTTGTTCTCAATTCTTCCGGCGGAGGCACGTCGCGTCGTTCACCATTGACCAAAGTCCCTCTCTGGCCAAAAACTGCCTGGCTCTAACCTTCCAAATTTCGAAGTTATAATATCCTAGCCGCTGGAAACTCCATTTCGAATGATCCATCACCGGCCACACAAGACTTTTAATGCACTACCCAAAACGAATCAGAATTTCAGCGTCAACGGATCACTCACTGCAAATTGCCTGCTGCGGGGCCCAAAACCTGTTGGTTAGCTCAATAAAACAGGAATTGCAGCGAATAAACGTCTTTTATTTACACCTTCAACCTTTGACATCTACAAACATACTAGATTGAAATTTTCTTAAAACATAACCTCGTGACCATCAGTGCTGCCGTTTCTTGTTACTTATTAATTATTACCTATAAACAATAACGAGGGGTCTTGTACCAATTAATTAAATCTTCAATTTGGTTGCATCAGTAATTCCCCCAGAGTTTTCTATTGACAATACTCTAGAGATTCCTTCACAAATTTATCCAAGGATTCCGTGTCAAAATCATTCATATGTATAGTATTTCTCATCAACTTATCTAAGCATTTCTTGGGACCCTATCATCCTATCACAGAACAGTATCTTCGAACAAATTTGAAATTTCAAGGTAGAAGTCCTGAAATTGTCACTCGGAGAGCTAGATTGGAATAAATTTGTGTGGGGAAATAAAAAAAATCATCAAAGCGTGCTACGCCGGCTCCCTATGCTCGCTGTAGGGTAAAGCTTGACTTCCACCACCTGATTCGCTAGTGTTCAGCTATCAAACGAGCAGCTCTTTTCGTGACGGAGATTCATCCCCGTGATCCTATCCTATATTCTTTTGGAATATCTTGCACGCATTTTATATATGTTTTTATCTAGTTTCTTCCAGAAATTCTGATTTTATCTCGCTGGAAGACACTTTTTGTGTGTTTGTGTGTTTGGTTAAAACTTCTACATGAATTACTATACAAAGCAGGAAAAAGGAGGACGGGCCAGAGATCGAACCTAGGTCCTTCTGCATACGAATTAGGAGTTGTAATCATTAGACTACCATGCCCTTCTTATTCTTATTCCATTCGCTATTCATGATCATATATCTGTTTTTATTGATTGTATTGCATAGAAAAGTTATGACAAAATGGTTTGTCAAACCACTGAAACATTCAGGGAGAATGTTTCAATGTATCAAAACAAAAAAAATCAATTCTATGGTCTGAATCAATTTGCATGTTTACATGTTGTACCAAAGCATTCCATCGAAAGACCATCAATGTGCCTGATAAAAGCCAACAAACCAACGTAAACATTTGGCATGGAAAAGAAAACATCTAAAGCAAACTCCCATTTCCTCCAGCTCCTCGGAAAGATAAAAACCTCGCTTCCATTTCTTCCACAAGCGAGCGATTGGAATCAAACACCCCACAAACGGAGCCACGACGGAATCCTACCCTGGAGACCGAAATACTTTTCGAACAAGATTCCCAAACTTCCTGAGCCTATGTAGCAGCAGCAGAATCGTGTGAATTTTTAAAACCATCATCGGATCAGCAGAACCAACACTGCCAGTCACTGCATTGGTAAGCCAAGCCTCAGAAGGAAAAACTCCACACCACATCCACTCGATTATGGCTAATCTGTTTATCGGGATTTACGCTGCTCCTCATTCAGCATGGTGGGAGGAAACCCGGATTCAGCCTGGGGAGAGCTGTTTATCGGAAAAATTGAGTGGCGTTTGTGTCGGGGAATTTAGGGAATTCCCTAGGACAGAGTAGGGGATTTGGGACGATAACAGATAAGGTATGATCCGGGGGAATTCACTCGGTATGAGTGATAACCAGCAGGCAGAGGGGACAGATTTTCCTCAAGTGACCAACTTGCTGAACGACGAATGTTGGTCCAGGCCGGTGAACAGGTTTCAAAGCATGGGAGAACTGGGTTGTTTGTTTAGTTTCTTTATGGATGGGCTCTTTCGATAGGCAAATAGGTTTAATTACCTGATCAAACAGAAAGATGTGTCGAAAAGGAAAGCGATATGGTTTCAATTTCTATGCAAAACTAATTCTCCCCTTTTCGAATTTCTCTTTTCAGGTGAGATCTGAAGACTGTAAATGATCAGAACTGTAGACTTTTGGAGAATCAGAAGCTATGAAATAGAAGTCTGGTAAATATCAATTTATTGAGCATTTCCAGCTCAACGCACGAATCGCGTAGTGGCGTTCTATTTCAAATCAAATGAAATTTTGCTCATATATGAATCTGAAAATATTTTTCATATTATTTTTTGTAATATTTTTCACCTTTTTTTTGGAAAGCGTGTACGAATAAAAAACTGGTAATCTTCTTCAAATAAATTTAAGTCAAAAACGATTTTCTTTGGGTTGTAATGGTGGCCTTAAAATGTTTGAGTATATTTGAAGGACTTCTAGATAGAATACACTGAGAGTAATATTCATGGATTCATGTTAGATGTCATACAATTAAAATTTTCCAAAAACCTTAGCCTTCGATTTTTTATATTTTTTTTGTAGAAAGCTCACTCCTAGCTTAAAATTTGCCAAGTAGCCAAGGATGGTCAAATGCTTCTCACTATTTTTTTTATTTTTTTTATTTTTCAAAGATATTCAAAACAAACAAAAGCTTACAATTTTTGAGATTTTTTATGCCAAAAACAGATTTTTCGTGCAACTTTCAATGATGAAAAACTGTGCATAATGTTCTTCAACATCTAACAAAGCTTAAGTAGCAGCAAAGCAGAAATCAAAAAAATAAAATAAGAAAAAAAGGACATTGTTAATTGTCATTCAGGATGGTATAAAAATTCATATATTTGATAAATAATTGATACTTGTTTGATAAAAAAAACTGTTAAACAGTAAAAAACAATCTCGAATAACATTTCACAAGGTGATATGAAAAAAAATCTTTCGATGCAATTGATGAAAAATAAAAATCTTAGAAAAAAAAAATACTTAGAAGCATTTGACCATCTCAAACTACTACGCAAATTTTGAGACTGGGAGTCAGCTATCTTTAGAAAAATAATTAAAAAAACGAAGGGTAAGGTTTATGGAAAGTTGAAATAACCAAACCAAGTAGGAATAACAATATCGAAACACTTCGATACTCATTTATACAAGAGAAACATGTGGCAGATGAACAAACTCGGATTTAATTTGCGAAAAGAAATCTACGGACTCCAATTCGTCACAGCTCCAATTCGTCAATAAAAATTTTCAAAATTACGCTTCAGAGTGGTATGTTCATCTATCGTTTAGCAATAATGTTTGTTGGGCTATGCTTCCGTGACTTGATTCCAAAAAAAAACTATATTAAAGGGATTTCTCAAAAAATTATTTCAACGTTGGTTTAGGAATTTTTCAAGACCTTTTCCAATGACTCTGTCAGTGCTTGCTTCTTGGACTCTACCAAGGACTTATTTTGCAATTCTCTTCCATACAAGGACTTTTTCAAGGTCTCCGTAGGCAATCTTTAAAAAAAATCTTCCAAGAATCATTACAATTTTTCTGGGGATTTCACCAAAAACTCTTCCTAGGATTTTCTAAAAAGTCTTGTAAGTTCTCCTACATGAAATATTCACAGCACTCTTCCTAAAAGTCTTCCAAGGATTTCTCCGAAAAATATGCAAAGGATTAGGGTATGTGTTCTCACGCTCCCATATTCATCCTATTCGAAAACAAGCGATTACGGCACCGATTGATTCCGTTTTTTTTTTGTTTTCATGGGTGCTCACTTCCAACAAAAAATACTAAAATAAGAAACAAAACAAACAGCGCTTCAATACCCTACTTCAAGAACTCTTCTCAAGACTCTTCCCAGACATTATGTTCCAATAAATAATTATTTTTGTGTTCTTTTTTTCGAAGATACTTTGAAGACTTCCTCACTCAAACATTTTTTTCTTGAATTTCACCAAGAATTCATCCAGTCTTTTAGGGTTTCTTTTTTTTATCTTTATTAACGAGATTTTTAGCCCTGGGCTCGGGACCCACGCTTTACTTCCCTTCCGAAGGAAAAACTCACATTTTTGCGAGTTTGTCGGGAGTGGGATTCGATCCCAGGTCCTCGGCGTGATAGTCAAGTGTTCTAACCATCCAACCAGATCCGCTCCACTTGGGGTTTCTTCCCTGAATTCTTTCGGGAATTCTTCCATGTTTTTATAATGTTTATGTTTCAACGATATCTCATGATATTATTTTTAAATTTTCCCTTGTATTTCTTCTACGGATTCTTCCGGAATAAGTTTCAGAAATTGCTTCTAGGAACTTCCTTTTTCAAAAATATTTCCAAAATATTTTGCAAAAATTCGTTCAAGACTGGCTTCAAAGAATTTGTCCAGCAATTTTCATGTATTATTTTTTCTAAGGATTTTTTTCCCAAATTTCTACAAAGATGGCTTCATCAACTTTTCCAAAACCTCTGGGGCTGTCCATAAACCACGTGGTCACGAGGGGGGGGGGTTCGGCCTATGAGCATTTTGTATGAACGAATAAAAAATTTTGTATGGACAAATGACCACGCGGGGGGGGGGTTTGAGAAGTCCCAAAAAAATGACCACGTGGTTTATGGACAGCCCCTCTCAGGATTGCTTAAAAAAAAAACAGGAGGAACTTTATGCATTCTTCCTAGGTTCAGTGGGTATTCTTACATTAAACCCTCAGGAGTTTTGTGATAGATTTCTTAAAAATTCAGGATTATCTATGACTAGAGAAATTTTAAACAAAGCAGTCCTTAGTACAATCTCCTTAGATATCTCTTTAAAAATCCTGAAATTCATGTAGGCGAATCTGAAAAAAATCGCTTCGGTAATCCTTGGAGGTAACCAAGG
Organism: Aedes albopictus; assembly: GCF_035046485.1. Taxonomy (NCBI): domain Eukaryota; kingdom Metazoa; phylum Arthropoda; class Insecta; order Diptera; family Culicidae; genus Aedes; species Aedes albopictus. Next base: position 349,972,351 of record NC_085138.1, read on the forward strand.
ATAAAATCCTGATTAAAAAAAATACAAGCGAGAATTTCTGAAGATATTGCAGCAAAGAATTTTTAAAAAGAATCTCTGCTGAGGAAGTTCTGGAAGAAATTTCTGAAGGAAGCACATGAGACAGAGATTTTCAAAGTAATATTTAGAGTTATTTCTACAAAAATCACTATAAGAAATACTTGGTGCAATTTCAGGATAAATTACCAAGGAATACCAAAAGCTAGAAGGGGTTAGGTGCAAGAGGATCATTAATTTCCCAGTAAAATATTCGAAAAAGAATAGAGGAATGATTGCGAAAAAATGTAGAAAATCGATTCGAAAGATTCTATAAGAAACAGTAGAAGCATTTCTGCATAAATCTTTGGAACTTCGGCTTAACTAAAATAATTTCCGGAAAATCAATGAAAGTTTTTCAGAAGAAATTCTTGTTTTTTTTTTTTTAATTTATTACTGAATCCTTGGTAAATCGTCAATAGCAGTTGTGAAGAATATTTTGAAAAAGAAATCAATATGAAAAAATATGGTAGTATCATTGCACGGATTGCTACAAGCATGTTTAAAAGTATACACGGAATGATAAAAAAACAGGAGAAAATATTGAAATATATCCAGAATCAAGCATTACAATCATTTATTTGGAAGAATTTCTAGTTACTTTTAGGAAGTAATTCCTAGAAAATTTCCCGAAAACAATCCCGGAGGAATCCTTAAAAGAATTTCTGCACAATTTTTTGGCAAAACTTCTGGGGTAATCCTTTGGGAGAATATGACTTCTGATAAGAATTGTTGAAGAAATTCTCGGAAGAGTTTTTTAATGAATTTTGAAAATTGCTCCTGGGGAAACAATTTTTAGTATTTTAAGAGGAATTCTTGTATTTTTCACGAAAAGTCATCACGTGTGATAACCATTCAAAATATAAAAAAAAGAATGCTTGAAAGAATTTCTGAAGACGTTTTAGGAAAAAATTCCGGGATAAGTCCTTGGAGAAGTTCCTGGGAAAATCATAAAAATAGAGTGCGGAGAAAGCTTTTTGTTAAATTATTAGATAATTAATTGAAATTATTCGAGAGGAATTTGCTTGTAAATAATGGCGAAACCCGCCTTACCGTTCTTATAAGGATGGTTTAAGCCGTTACACCCAAGAACAAATTTTGCTGTATCTGATCGATTGTTTGTCGGCTACCTAATTTCTCTCACCCTCATCACATGGCGAGCAGTTGGTAATGGCCTGTTATTTTGAACAGTTCAGAAGCTGTAGAAATCATTAGAAGAATTCCTGGAGGACTCTTTGGAAGTTCTCCTGGAGAATTCATTACTCCAGAAAAAGTTTTTCAACATATTTGAAGAGCAATCGTTTAAAGACTTCTCAAAATAATGCTTGGAATAATTTATTCGGAGAATCCCTGGAAGAATTCATTGGAAATCCTTGGATGACTTCCTGAAGAGTTCGAAGAAAAATCAAGATTTTCTTGAGGAATTCATGGTAGTACTCATAGATCCTCATGTTAAAAGAAATTTTTGGAAGCATCTCTGGGGGAATATTAATAAGAATTCATAAAGGATTCCTTGGGATAACTACGAAATGAATCTCAGGAGAATTCCTCCAATGAATTTCTGGGGAAATAATTAGCAAAGTACTTGGAGAATTGATTCAAAGCAATCGATAAGAAATCATTCGGAAAGTTCCCAGAAGAATTTCTGGAGAAATCCTTGGTAGAATCTCTAAGGGAATCTCTGGAAGAATTTCTGGAGAATTTATTCAAAGTATTCGAGGAGAAGTCATTCGAAGGGCGAATAATCGGGGACTTCCTTAAGAGAATTTCTTGAGAAATGCTTGAAAGAATTGCCTGGTGAAATCGATCAAAGTATTTGAGGAAAATTCATTTGGAGAGTTCGTGGAGGAGTCCTTGGAAGAGTTTCTGGATGAATTCTTGAGAGAATTTTCGGAGGAATTATTTTCAAGAGAACTCCTGGAAAAATCCTTGAAAGAATTCCTGGAAATTTCATTCAAAATATTCGAAGAGAAATTATTTGGAAAGTTCCTGAAGAAATCCGTTGAAGAATTTGTAGGGTTATACTTAGAAGAACTGTTGGAGCATACTTGGTAGAATTCATACAGAATTCAATTGAAATTGAAATATGTGAGGAGAATTCTTTTGGAAAGTTCCTGGAGAAATTCTTCATAGGTTTCCTGGTAATCATACAATGTATTCTAGAAAATATCTCTTTAAGAGCTCGTAGAGCAATCTGTGGAGAATTTTCTAGAGTAATATTAGGGAAAGTAACATGAACAATTTCTGAAAGAATTCTTGGGAGAAACTCTTGGATGAAATTCTGGAGAAACCCTTGCATGATCCTAAAGAAAACCTTGGGAGAATACCTGAAAAAATAATTCAAAGTATTCGAGAAGAAAATATTTGCTGAGTTTTTTCAGGAACCTCTCGAAGAATTTCTGGACAAATCCTTTGATGAATTCCTGGAGAAATCTTGAAAGGCTTCCTGATAAATTCATTCAAATTGTTCAAAGAGAAAGCATCTAAAAAGGTTATAAAAAACCTGAGAATGCAATTCCAATAACTACTTGTTCTGTATCTTAGTTGGCTTAAGCACCGGACTAGCGATACGAAGTCGTAGGTTCGAATCCCACAAAAAAACGGTATTTTTTTAACAAATGTAACTCATATTTTGTCAAGTTTTTTTTTGTCTATTTCAGACAGCATCTGACTGGCATAGCCGATAAAGGGCCATAAAATTATCTGCCTATTGGAGTTGCGATCTCATTAATACAGTCGGTCGTTCGAGGATGCGACCGCGTTGAGTGTTCAACGCATACCAATTTCGCCTTGACCATTCGGTTGGTGAAGAAGTATGTGGCCATCGGGCATCGAATCTTATCACATAAACAATTCGCTCGCGCTCATCTTTTCGTAGGCGCAACCACGAGAGTGTGGGAGATTGAAATCTAATCTGAATGAGAGATAAAGTTGCGAAGACGGACCCGGTTAGGATGGTACTTCGAATCCTGTTTGACTTTTTATTTCGCCGAATCGTAACATGTTCCGTGGCTTAGTTGGTTAAAGTGCCGGACTAGCGATAGGGAGTGAGTTGTGGGTTCGAATCCCACCAAACTAAGTGGTACTTTTCACAAGTCCATCTCTGAATTTGTCAATTAACCTTCATCCAGCCAACGTACATTTTTCACCTTCGGAAAAGCACAAAAATGGTCATAACTTTTTTGTTTTTCGATGGATTTTGATGAAATATTCACAACTTCCCGAAAACCTCTTCTAGTTTAGCATTCCGGGGACATAGGTGCCGGGTCCACATAGTTCCGGAGTTATTCCGGATTGTCTTGGGGTCCCAAAATTGGCCACATACTTTGCACAACGTATACCTCAAGATCCCGAAGAGGTAGAAGTATACTGTCTTCGGCGAATTTGTTCAACAACTTAAGAACTGACTAGCAGCGATGACTTTGGTTCGCCATTCGGCCGCTAGGCGGCGCCAGTGTCGAAAATGTTGAAACCCTTATATCTCAGAAACCGGATAAGATAGAATGATGCTGTCTTCGGCAAAGTTCTTCAGCAAGCTTAGAACTATCTGATAGTAACGTCTTTGGTTTGGGATTTATCCGCTATGTGGCGCCTTGTATCTGAAAAATTCAAACAAGTACATCTTGATACCCTAATGAGGTACAAGCATGCCGCTTTCAGCAAAGTTGTTCAACAGTCTTTGATTCGCGATTTATTCGCTAGGTTACACCTTGTGTTAAATATTTGAACCCGTATATCTCGATACTCTAATGAGCTGAAAGCATGAGGTTTCCTGCAGAATTGTTCGGCAGGTTTGAGATCTATCCGGCAATGCTGACGCTAAGTGACACCAACAATTAAAACGTTCAAATAATGTTATTTCATGAATCTGAAAACGTACAGCAAATTGGTACGAAAGTTAAAAGAAAGCAAGACGTATCTGGTATCCTTGGTTCTGATATTATTCGACAGATTCCGTCTAGTATCAAAAAATACTTGTATAATCACCATAATGAACAAGAAGAATTTCGTTTTCAGCAAGCTAAAGGCTATTTTCAAGAATAGTAGGCGGTCGAGTACGATCGTGCAAGAGGCAATACCTTTACACCGTCTTTGACCCCCATTTGCCACCCCATTAATTCCACTGGGAATTCCACAAGAACTTCTTCCAGGAATCTCTTCAGGAAATCCTCCGGAAATTCCTTTAGGACATCCTCCAAAATTTCCCCGGATATCCTCCTGGAATTCCTCCGGTGATTCCTCCAGGAACTCCTTCAGGGACTCCTCCAGGAACCGGGAATTTATATAAGAATTCCTTCGGGAATTTATATAAGAATTCCTTCGGGAATTTCTTTAGGAATTCCTCCGGAAATGTCTCCGGGAATTCCTCCGGAAATGTCTCCGGGAATTCCTCCGGAAATTTCTCAGGATTTCCTCAAATCAGAAATTCCTTCGGTAATTTCTCCAGGAATTCCTACGGGAGTTTCTCCAGGAATGCCTCCGGGGAACTCTCCAGGAATTCCTCCGGGTTTTTTTTCCAGGATTTCCTCCGAGAATTTCACAGAGAATTTCCTCAGGAATACCTCCATGAGTTTCTCCGGGAATTCTTCCATTAATTCCTTCGCATTTTTTTTTTTCAGGAATTCCTTCAAGAATTTCTCCGTGAATTTTTCCAGGAGTTCCTTCAGGAATATCTCCGGGATTGTCCTGGAAAAGTACCCGTAGGAACTCATGGAGGAATTCCTGGAGAAATTCCCGGTGATTTTTCAGAATATTTTTGGGGGAAATTCTCTGTGAAATTCCCGGGGGAAATCCTGGAAACATTTCCGGAGGAGTTCCCGGACGAATCACCGGAGGACTTCCTGATGAGAGTCCAAGAGAAACTTCTGGAGGAAGTTTCAAAGGAATTCCCATTGGAATTCCAGGAGAAATTTTGGAAGGATTTCCTGAAGAAATTCCTTGTGGAATTTATGAAGAAATTGTCGTAGGAATTTCTGGAAGATTTTCCGGAGACATTCCCGGAGGAATTCCCGGAGATATGTAAAGGAAGTTGTAAAGGAATTCTTGAAGAAATCCACGGAGGAATTCCTGGAGAAATTCACGGAGGAATTCTTGGAGAAATTCCCGGATAATTTCCTGGAGAAATTTCCAGTGGATTTTCTGAGAAAAAAAATCGGAAGGCTTCCAGAAGAGATTCCTGGAGAAAGTCCCAGAGGATTTTATCAAAAATAAACCGGAAGTTTTTCTGAAGATATTCCCGGAAAAATTTCAGGAGGAATTCCTGAAGACATTGCCGGAGATATTCCTGTAGAACATCCCGGAGGAAATCTTGGGAAAAAATCCGGAAGAATAACTGGAACTCCTGATGAGAGTCCTAGAGAAAATCCAGGAGAAAGATCCTAGATAAATACCCGGTGGAGTTCCTGAAGGAATCTCTGAAGGAATCCCCAGAGGAATTCCTGGAGGATTTCCTGGGGGATATCCCGGAGAAATTTCTGTAGAGTGTCCCAGAGAAACTCCTGAAGGATTTCCTGGAGAAATTCCTGGAGGAAGTTCTTGAGGAATTCCCAGTGGAATTCTTGGAGAAATTCCCAGACCAATTCCAGGAAAAAATCCCAGAAGAATTCCTGTAAAAATTCCCAGAAGAATTCCTGGAAAACTTCCTATGGAAATTCTCGGAAAACGGAGCAAAATAAGCAATATTGTGGGGTGACAAAATTTTCCTGCAGGGGGTCAAAGACGGTGTAAAATTATTGCCTCTTGCACCACCGTAGTCGACCGCCTACTATCGTGCCAAATAATTTCTTGTTCATAAGGGCGTTCATACAAGTATTTTTTTATACTAGACGCATTCTATCGAATAATATCAGAACCACGGATACCAGTACTTTTTTACTCTCTCTTATTCTTGCAAAACAATTTGCTTGACGTTTTTTGATTGTTTAGATAAAATTGTTTGAACGTTTGAATGTTTGAACATTCGAACGTCACCATTGCCAGATAGATCTCAACATGCTGAACAATTTTTCAGAAAACGCCATGCTTTTAGCTCATTAGCGAATAAATCACGAACCAAAGTATCAACTATCAGACAGCTTTTAGCTTGCTGAAGAACTGTGCTCAAGACCGCATCATTCTATCTTATCAGGATTCTGAGATATAGAACCATTTTTGTGCTTTCCGAAGGTGAAAAATGTACTTTGGTTGGATGAAGGTTAAACACACACTGTGTCTTCAACATTTGGGACCATCCAACTCCCTCGATTACAAAGACATTAAAGACAACGTTTTCAATTCGTAGAAATATTTCGAAGTGCCTGTCACACTTTATTTGCTATTTTTGGAAATGTATACGACCTTTTTTTCTGAAAAGTTCAAAAAAATAATTAATCATTTTTTTTTTGAATGGCGACTTTAATTAATTTCTTTGCCTGACATCGCATGCAGTGGTATCGATACAAGATCTTGTAAGACAAGGACAATGATACGATTTGTCTCCAGGGAGGTCAAGAAAAGTTTCAGACCAGAACGGGAAGACGGTGGGCCCTTATTAGCGAACCAAAGCCTTGTTCCAAGAGGGCCCTTATGTATACAGTTGTGTTCATACAAATAGCAGTGAAAGCTTATTTCCATACTCAATGGCCGACTAGGATATGCTGAAACTTTGTTCTGCTGTGAAATATGGTGAATTTTTTTATAACAATTTCTGAGAATGTTGGAAAAATTTTAAACACTTTTGTCCAAAACAATAGCAGTGCTTGTTTTAATATATTTTATCTAGCAAATATTTTTAAAATGTTCAAGTTAAAGCTACATTGAAATTAATTTACACTGCTATTGTTTTGAAAAATTTCACATAGTGTTTAACTTTTTTCCTCATGCTTCGATTTTTTTCTGAATTTTGCTTTTATATTACTTTCTTTCAAATAAAGACGATTGTTTTCGCTACATGGTGGTATACGTAAAAATAAGATTCTCCAAAACGTAAAACGGTCAGGTGGAGTTTGTTATGAATGAATCATTTTCATGCATTCAAAATGCATTCATTCTGGGATTTCCGGGATTTCAGGGATTTCCACAATTATATTCCGGTAATCGGAAAATTCCGAATTGACTAAAATCCTGGAATGGATACACTACTAGAAGAATTTCTGGAGAAATCCCAGAACAATTCTCTAAAACCGAAGAATTCTTGAAATAAATCATTGAAACATCAATCAAACAACCATTCACAACCGTTCTATCACAACCCTTCTCACTTTATAGAGCAATCCCAATTGCTTTCTATAGTTTATTTAGTTTCTTTAGAGACTTGTTGATTCACACCTCTTTCTAGAAGTCAAACTCATCCCATCCGCATTTAGTTCATAACACAACAATCTAGGATTAT
>NC_085138.1:349979796-350037728 GCF_035046485.1 Aedes albopictus
AAGCGAGTCACCTTGCTGAAACGGAACTATTGCAACTACTCCAAGTCATTAAACAATTTCTTAAGAAACATGGAAGTTCTACCAGTAGCTCAACGCATTCCACAAAGGCTTCGTGCCGTGAGTCGAAACTTGCCGGGAAATGGTTGGGAACCTCTTGACGGACTACAAGAGTTGCGTGGAGAAGGTACGCACGGGCGTTGGAGGGAAGTTATCAAGCCGGCTTCATCGACGACCGGTCGACAACGTACCAGAACTTCACCGTACGGCAAATGCTCCATAACATCGCCAAAACATTCAGATCAGCGGAAGAGGTTTACACTCGACTGAAACTCCAAACAGTGAAGGTCGGGATGGCGATGATTTATCGCCGATGAAAGCATCAAAAACAAAATACAATTACATGTTGTGGACGCTCTTCGACCCGACGATGAAACCCTGGAAACAATGTTGGTAAAACTTGAGTTCATCAATAATTTCAGATCTGTCATCTACATCTCTTTCAAGTCGTCAGGTTAGGTTGAGCCTAACCACATCCTGTTTAGCAATTGGTGTGGCCTGAAGATTCTATCATCCGAGTCAACGCTACATCGAGGAGACATACAATCATACAAAGAAGCTGAAAACGAACATGTCAAAAAGGATATTTCTTGGAGAAACGGATGAGTACGCCTCGTATCAGGAGTACTCGGATGGGTCGCGGCGGAGCTTATTCTACTAGACGTTATGGAGAGTGGTGAACCTGTCAATCATTATGGTGGCTCCAGAGAGGAACATAGGTGCGTCATACAGGTTCACGAGAAAGCAGATGTTACAATGAGCCTCCACCTACCCCTCCCCGTACAGTATTTCGGTCGATGAGGCAAACGATCTGTTTATTTATTTATTTTTAGCAATTTAAGTTGCCATCGCTTTCCTGCAGGCTAAGGTTACATTGCACATTGAATATACTAAAAAAAGAACAACATCAATAACAAAATTTCACTTTTTTTGCAAGAATTTTTAAGCGTTTGAAGTGCTATTGTGCAAATTAATACGCTTGTATGTGCGAGATAGTAGGGTATCATATTTTCCATGGGAAGACTGTCAAAAACGAAAAACCTGACGAAACGGACGCTATATGTTCCAGGCCTCACTTTTTCCACAAGCGTTGGATCACTTTGCAAACTTCGACAAAGTTTTCCGAAGTACCCTAGCCTCTTCTAGAATGTCATTAGTTACATGATTTGAGATTTTTTTCTTCAACTTCATAGAAAAATGCAATTCAGTACGTTCGTTCATACTGAATCTCAAACAAATTTCATTCGCATTACGGGTTATGAGGACGCAATCATTCGTCGATAGTTATCTTGCCCCACCCGTTTCAACTTGCCCCGGTGTACCTTATATAACATTTGCCCAAAATATTAAAAAAATCATGTGAAGTGTTGTAGCCTTTGCTCCATGCCTTAGAATTTATTAGATGAAAGCTATTTAGTACCCTAAAAACATTCAAGATTAGAGCAAGAATCAGATGCCGTACCCACAAGATAGAATTATATGAACAGATATAATAAAAACATTGCGCCCATGAGTTAGGCAACACGCTTGCTATCAAAGCTTCAATCGGCCTTCAATCGTTGCGTAAGAGTTCTCCGAAGGTCAAGAACTTGGAATTTCCGGAGAAAGTAAGGAGAGAATGAGCCGCGTCCGAACATCAAACTGAGCGAGCCTTCAACGTAATCCGTTAAATTACCGAACTATTTCGAAGAAGTTCGTGGGAAAAATCGAGTTTCCGTTGAGTTCGGTCGATGACACCTTCCCTAATCTGAGGATCACGGTTTCATTTACTCTCGTTTGATCCGCAGATAAGTGTGGAAGTGTCGCGGTGTGACCTTGTAGAAAGCCGTTGAATGTGAGTAAGAGTAACGTGGTAATGTTTCTTTAGTTTAATTGTTCTTTTGTTAGTCCGCAGTGAAAAGTCCCAATTAGGATATAAAGTGCGTGAGGGTTTGTGCGTTTTTTTTCAAACTAGACCAACAGGTAATGTGCTTATTGTGCTGTGCTTGTCTCAAGAATCCGTGCATGTGTTAATTGTTCTTTGATAGCCCGCGGCTATCATCTACCCTAGCCAGCGACACTTTCTGCTCTTCAAGCGTTGAGGAATACCGGCGGACAATTAGCGTCGAAGGGGGCGGCTCGTCAACACGCCGCTTCAGGAGAACCTCGTGGATACCCATCCCCACTTGGTGATCGTCGTCTTGAAGACCCGACACGTGGACTTGCAATCCCACGTGTCTGCGCGGCGCTGATCAAGCACTACTTCGCGCCAAGTACCAGGAGCGCAGGACGGAGCAGCGTTCAGCGAGAAAACTACCACACACCACCGGTGAGTCGATTCGAATCGCTTTTTTTGTGGAGTGGGGCGTCCGATGAGGACGCCTCGGAGTGTTTTTTTGCCGGCCAAAGGTCGTGTATAATTTGGACGACTAGCCAACAAAGCGTCCATAAAATGTGAGTTTGTGGTGCTATTAAGTAGCAGAAGTCGAGCGCACGTAATATACGGCCGACCCACCCAACTCTATTGTGTAAGCCACCCGGGTGCACTCGACTAGTCGCATCGTCGAGAATACTGAATGGGATCAGAACAACACGAGGAGAGCACATGCACAAATTGATAGGACTTTAAGTAGGCAGAGTAGAAAACGCACGATGGGACTGTAGAGTAGGTATACATGAAATAAGGAAAATACAAAACGTTTAGCATGCTATTAAAATAAACAATAAATCGTTATTTTTTGGGTTTCGTTAAATAAATGTGTTTGTTAATCAACTCGATTGTATGTAATTTCTGGTTCAGTCCCACACAGATCATTAGATGATGGAAATGTTATCCCGTTGCTTCGCGTTTTTGTAGTTTAATGTTGTTCGCGTGGCGCAATTTGGATGTAATGTCTTGCGCATACTCTTCTACGCTGGTCGCGCCTCGTGCGGTGAGTAGCGAAACCGCCTGTGATGAGAACTAACTAGCAACGAAGGCTGTTGCACATTTAGGTATGGGTGTTGTCTTACCGCGTGCTTTGGAGGAATAGTTTTGTAGCGTGACAGATTACGTTGTTGCATAGGGTAAACACCCCAGTTCAGGTGTGAGAAGTAGGCGCACTGGTTCGATCCAAACTTTCTTTGGGAATTCCAAAAGGACTCGCCCTGATGAGTCTCGACCGGGCATAATTAGAACTGTTGTGCGGTCTCCGAATGGAGTGGCGCTTAAGCCGCATGATTACTCCCAGATCGGCCAGTGACGGCTACAGTGTTCTACAGCTCTTCCAGCTATTATTTCAAAGATTCCTTCAAAATATAATTTTTAGGCTTTTCAAATGGTTCTCTAACAAACCACTCCAGGTATTTTTTTTATTCTTTCTGCAGGATTTTCTTCAGAGATTTCTTCAGGTAGTAGTTTACCAATTTTAGTGCACAAAAAATTCCTTCTTTAATTTCTGAAAACACAAAAAGTATAACACTATAACCTCCATTAAGGTCCATCCAGAATCCATTTAGATCCCTCCATTTAGGTAACGTTACCTAAATGGAATATGATTATGTTCAGAACAGTTGGAGTACTTAAGATTATAGATTTACAGGAAAGAAGTAGTGAGTGGAGTTACGGGGAAAATGGGGGCCGAGGGGCTTTTCAGGGTTGAGAGATGCCTCCTCATGACTCCACATGACCGCTTTTAAATTTCCTAATCACTCTCCCTAATGAATCCGTTTAGGTAAAAACAATATTTAGGCAGTCCCGACTCATTACCCAAATGGAGGTTTGGGTGTAAGGATCTCGCACAGCCACAGCTGTAAAGGCGTGGGTATTTAGCATGATCATGTTAAGGGTGACTGGTTAAATTCCTGGTCGGTCCAGGAACTCTTAGTAAATTTAATTTCCTTGGTCATTATGGTCATTGACAGAGGAAGTTCTCAGGTAATAACTATGTAAGTGCTCATAGAACAATCAAGAAAGAAGCGGGCCTTGCTCCAGAAAAAAATTAGATTTTTTCCTCAGAATTCGTTCAGAGGTATTTCCAAGAGTTCCTCCAAAGATTCCTTCAGAAAATCGATTAGGAATTGCATAGAAATGTATTAAAGAATTACTTCAAGAATTTCACCAGTGCATTTGTCTTTGATTTATGTAGATTTTATTTGAGATTTCTTCAGAATTTCTTCTACAGATTTTGCCAGAAATCCATCCAGAGACAATGATTTATTGCACATTTTCGGGCTTTACCAGTCGGCCAGTATTTCCGAAAGAAACGTAAAAACTTGAAGTATTTTTAGGCAAAATACATTTAATTGGCAAATTGAGAGATAAATTAGCGAAAAAAAAAATACCACTTGTTTTGGTGGGATTCGAACCCACGACTCCGTATCGCTAATCTGGTGCCTTAACCAACCAAGCCACAGAACAAGTTACAATTTTGCGGAATAGAAAGGTAAACTGGATTCTAAGCACCACCCTTACCGGGTCCGTATTTCACAACTTTATCTGTCTTTCGGCCCTTTGTTTTTTTTTTTTACTAAGACTCTTAGGTATTTCTCTAAGCATTCATCCAAGAATTGTTCACAAGATAACTTCAGAAATTGCTAAAGGATTTTTTGTCCAGGATTTCTACCAAAATAAAATTTCACGAGTTTATTCTTGGAGTTTCCAAAGATACCTCCAGGAGTTTCTTGAGGAATTTCTTGCGACAAGTATCTTCAATTTTTTTTAGAGATTCCTTAAAGAATTCTTCAGTAATCTTCATACAATTTCAGGAAAAAAATCTGAAATATCTGAACAAAATCTGCAGGGATCTTTTGAGACATTCCGGACATAAAAAAAACATAAAACAATGAAAGCCTTTCTCAAAGAATTTGTGGAGAAACCATGGGAAGATTTTTCGAAGTTATCCCTGTAGGATTTGTAAACAAATTTTAAGTAGAATTTTTGAAAAACACGTTGGAAAAGCTTGTGAAGAAATCTTTTGTTGAAATTCCTGAAGGAATCCATAAAATTTCGAACAAGTCTCTGGAGACAAAAATATCTCCTCAAAGAAATTTCAAATGAAATCCCAGCGGGAGTTCCTGAAAGAAAGTCCGAGGAGTTCTGTGATCAGAAAGGCGGACCCTTCCCTGTAGTGTCTGCAAGGATATTTGGTAGTAAATAAATTTTTAGTGGGATCCAAGTAGAAAACTTAGGAAGAACTTTTGAATGAATATCTGAATGAATATCCGAAGAAAAAGGGGAAATTCTTGAAGGTATCCCAGGAGTTATTTCTTTAGTGCTTGATGGAGAAGCTTTTTTAACTTATCCGTTTATTTGGAAGGCTCGGGCGCCACATGGGCATAACTGAGCCGGAATCTTTTGTTTTTACATTGATTTTAAATTTTACAATTTATTACTGCCTGTTAGTTTGGGAAGCCGAAGTACTCGCGGCTGTTTCGAGGTTAAGAATTGAAAAAAAAAAGAATAAAATAAAATTGGGAAGGACGGATTTATGGGTTTGAATTAAATGATTTGCTAACTTATACTAAAAACATTGATGGGACAAATTGTCCATATCTGTAACGAAACCAAAAAGAAAGGACTTTATCGGTAGACAACGACAAGATGAGGACAAACGGAAGGGGGCGACGACAGACAGGGGCGAACAACAAAACCAAAAGGCGGACAACGAAAACAAGGAACAAACTAAATCAAACTCTGACATCAACACATTTCAAAAACTGGCAAATCAGGTTCATGTATTCCAAATCAATTCCTGCCAACAGTTCTCTAACGGGTTTCTGTTGTTTTCCTCGGACCCGGAGAATTTCATGCAGCTCGGATCTGACCTCACGATACTCATTGCATTCCCACACGACATGCTCGATATCCTGGAAAGCCACGCCACAGGCACAGAGATTGCTTTCTGAGAGCCCAACACGGAAAGAATGTGCGTTCAACAAATAGTGGTTGGACATGAGCCGACACATGACACGAATGAAATCGCGGCATAAATCCAACCCTTTGAACCATGGCTTCTTCAACACCTGTGGAATGATGGAGTGCAACCATCTACCCATCTCTCCATTTGTGTTGCCAGATGATCAAGGTCTCCTGACGGGCCAATTCAAAAAATTCGTCGAAGGCGATTTGACGCTCTTAAATATCGTCTTCGCTAGCGCCCACCTTAGCCAAAGAGTCCGCTTTCTCATTGCTCGGAATTGAGCAATGTGAAGGGACCCAAGCTATGGTGATGATGTATGAGCGTTTGGACAAAGCACTCAAGACTTGGCGTATTACTTTTAGGAAGTACGCTGAGCGCTTCATCGGTTTCATTGACCGAACAACCTCCAGAGAGCTTAGATTGTCAATAAAAATGAAGTAGTGCTCAGGTGGAAGAGTGCGAATGTACTCTAAGGTGTAGTATAAAGCCGCTAGCTCAGCAATGTATACCGAACATGGCTTTTGAAGCATGTAGGTGGCGCTATGAATTCGTTGTAGACACCGAAACCAGTCGAATCATCGGTTTTCGAACCATCTGTAAAGAACTGTCTGTTCCCGCTAACATGCCCGAACTTACTTGCAATCATCTGTGGAAGACATCAAAATTCACTGAGGAGCTGTCGAAGTCTGAGAAGTTGTCACGATTGGTGTTACCCGGAGATGGGCTTACCTCCAGCGTCATGTACCAGTAGTACGCATTCATAAAACGAGTTTGAGGGTTCTGTTCGAGCAGCTTTTCTAAATTTTCTATAACCAACATTGGCGTAGCTAGCTTTTTCTTTTCTCTCACTCACTCGCCTAAACAACCTCGAGAAAGAGAAGGATGAAAGAGGGGGCACGGGCCCCCTCTTGCATTCCGCTCTCTCTCGTGTTTGTTTAGGAGAGTGAGTAAGAAAAAAGAAAAAGCTAGCTACGCCAATGATGACCAATGGATTCACAACCTCGTATCGGATGAGGAACCGGAACGACAACTCCGCAAAGCGGTTTGTCAGAGGCTGTACACCAGCAAGTACCTCTAAACTCATTGTGTGAGTCGAGTTCATGCAACCTAACGCGATCCGAAGGCAACGGTACTGAACCCGTTGAAGCTTCAACAAGTGTGTTTTCGCCGCGGATTGAAAACAAAAACTACCGTATTCTAAAACCGACAGAATGGTTGTTTGGTACAGCCTGATCTGATCTTTCGGGTGTGCTCCCCACCATGTTCCTGTTATAGTTCACATACAGTTGATTCGCTTTTGGCATTTCTGTATCAGAAACACAATGTGCTTCCCCCAAGTGCATTTGGAATCGAACCCGACGCCGAGAATAGACAACCATCTCAGTTTTCTCCGGAGAGAATTCGATACCCAGCTTGAGAGCCCAAGTAGACAAATTGTCCAAAGTATCCTGTAGTGGTCCTTGCAGATCAACTGCTATTGATCCCGTTACAGAAACAACACAGTCATCCGCAAGTTGTCTTAATGTGCAATTTCCCATGAGACAATCATCTAACATAAAAGTTGTAAAGAAGGGGGCTTAGACATGAACCCTGGGGGAGACCCATGTAGCTAATTCGTGAAACTGTCAAGTCGCCATTAGCAAAACTCATCTGCTTCTCAAACAGCAAATTATAAAGCCTGTATCCGCAATAATCGGGACACAGAAGTACGGCTGTAGCTCTGTAATGAATCGGTAAAATTGGCCAAATAATTGACTAGGAACTGTTTGGTGTATGTTTATTATTTGTTCCAAGTTTCATAAAAATCGATTAATTACTTTTAACTGTGGATGAAAAACAAGTACATGTGGTTTTAAGCATTTTGTACAATCATGAACAATTTTCATTCGCATAGTAGATGGTTCGTTTTCGCTACAGTTCAGAGTTCTGTGATGATAATTATGACATTTCGTAGGCAGTTATGGTACTTATAGAGACACTTTATTGCAAAATTTCATCAACTTTTATCAATTGGTTTGAAAGCTACTGGTGTTGATAGGGGTGAGTGTTAGTGAAGTTTTTTCTTGTTTTTCATGTGCGATGCTTGCCTGTTCATAACTATTGAATTTCTCTGCCAATTTTCATGAAATTTTCACAGAAGGCAGTTGATTGTGTGTTTATGTCTGCAAAATTTGATGATTACTGGTATAGCACTTTCAATAGTACAATCGAAACAATAAAGGGTGCTGACTAATTGCTGTCTGAGGGGCTAAAATCACGTTCAGTCCCAAAACATGTTTCGACTATAAATTTTTTGGTAGTGCATCAATTTTTTTGAAATTTTGCCTATGCAACGAATATGGATTGAGAGGTTTGTGTTCAAAATTTCAGCCATTTCCTTTGAAAAATTCAAAAGTTACAGCGCTGACAAGCAAAACTAGGGACTGTACAAAATTCATTGGCGCACATTCTATTCTTTCATTGCTACAACAAAAAGTACTGCACCGATTCACATAAAATTTTGTAGGTGCAATAAACGCATCTTAAGATGTTATTGGGTCAAATTTGAGCACTTTGAATGTATCTATTACAGATTTACAGATGTATTTCTGTGTCCCGATTATTGCGGATACAGGCTTTACAAAAAGTTGTTCAAAATTGGTGAAAGTTTGTCGATAAGAACATCGACACAAACTGAATCAAAAACCCCCATGATATCCAAAAACACTGAGCCCATTTGCTGTTTTTGATCAAAGGCAAGCTGAATTTCTGAAGCAAGCAACGCAAGACAGTCGTTCGTTCCTTTGCCTCTGCGGAAATCAAATTGTGTATTGGACAACATGCCATTCGATTCAACCCATTTGTCCAGTCGAAAGAGAATCATCTTCTCCAACAGCTTCCGTAGACAAGACAACATCGCGATTGGACGGTTCGAATTATGATCCGACGTGGGTTTCCCGGGTTTTTGAACAGCTATTACTCTCACTTGCCTCCAATCATCCGGAACGATGTTGTTATACAGGAACTGATTGAACAAGTTCAACAAGCGCCTCTTACCGACGTCGGGGAGGTTTTTAAGCAAGTTGAACTTAATTCGATCCATTCCTGGAGCGGAATTGTTACATGAGAGAAGAGCAAGTGAGAATTCAACCATCGAAAACGACACATGGAGAAGCTTCTCAGGAAATCTTTGGTGGAATTGGTAGAAAAAAGGAAGAAACAATGGGAAAATACCTGAAAAAATCTAGTGGATTTTTTAAAGCATTCTTGGAGCGGACCTGGTGTGATGGTTAAAACACGTGACTATCACGCCGAGTACCTGGGATCGAAGCCCACTCTCGATAAAATCACAATTTGTGAGTTCTTCCTTCGGAAGGGAAGTAAAGCGTGGGTCTCGAGATTATCTAGCCTAGTGCTGAAAATCTCGTTAATACAGATAAAAAAGTATTCTTGGAGAAGTCTGTGGACGAATCATTGAAAACAAAAATCCTGAATACCTGGAGTCAGTGGCTCCATTCCTCTGAAATTCGTAGGAAATCTTTTTAAAGAATCCGTGAAGATATTATTAGATTTATCTTAATAGAACATACATCTGCCTTGATTCAAAAATCAGTCTGGATAAGATTATCAAATGGAACATATATGTTGCTAGCATTCAATCTACGAAGCAAACTTTTACTACACAAACACTGACGCTGACGCCTAAAAATAGTGCGCGTCATAGGTCATGAAGGGTTTTGAATTTAAATGTCATGTTTATACCTGTTTTGAGAACATGACATTGAGAACCACTGCAGTTAATAGTGGGTTTCCAGGAAACAGAACAATGGTTATCTGATGGTGTGTACTGTTCCGTTGTTTGAACTGCTTGGGGTATCCCGCTGCTGCTGTTGTTGTTGTTGTGTGCGCGTCGACATGACATATGTACCTCTTGGTTTCAGGGAGGTGAAACCCTCCTCTCATCGGCAGCCAGCAATGGCTCCATCCTGAGTGTGGTGTAAGTTTACGTCAAAGACCAGACGGTGCTGACAGAAAGACGAGCTGAGCTGCAGGTTTGGGGAGTCCAGTTGGTCCAATAAATCCATACACACGCCCGCTCATCTGATTACACACAGATGACCAGACTGTGAACGACAATGGAACTCATTCCGAGAATATCGCCCATGCATCGAAACGGGCCGCCGGTGCCACAATTGAATCGGATTCTCATACGTTGATTTATTCCGAGTGTGGTGCACAGTGGTCCAAAGCGGTACCAAAGCATACAGGCGACGGGTTTTAATATGGGAGTTTACATAAAGATCGTTCACAGGACTAGGCTCGATTCCCGGCCGGCCAAGGATCTTTTCGTAATGGAAATTTCTTTCTGGCACATAACATACAAATGCAAAATGGTTATTGGCAGAGAAAACTATCTGTTAATAACTGAGGAAGTATTTAGAAGTAGGTTCTGTCCCAGTGGGGACTTTACACCAAACCGAAGAAAAGAAATACACGTGCATTTCGAACCTCTGAATTCCGTGCCAATATTCGCAGTTTTCACCAAGGGAACCACTGTGCACTGACCGGAAGAGTAACTGGACCAGAAGGATGGAACCGGACAATGCGGGACCAGATCCAATCAAGCGAATCCAGTGCAAAGCAGTCATGAACATGAGCCACTTCTGTGCTACACCAACAACAACAACAACAACAACGGCAACACCAGAGCGCAACATGATGACGGATGAAACGGGACGGACCGAACGGCCCAACTGAGTTGACAAATAAGGCCCCCATGGCGGTCGTCCAGCAACGTGGTGCGTTCCTAATTTATCCCCAATTCAACGGGAGAATAGACTTTGATGCCCCATGCGTCGGTGCCGTCGTCGTCATCGTCGTCGTCGTCCTGGGCATCATCGGTTCGGTAGATTGGTAGTCGTTGAATTGGCACATTGTTCGGCCCCCAATCGGAACCGGAGACCAACGACGACGGCAACGGCGATGGACGAAACGCAAGTTTGAACATTAAATTGAATGACGGTTCACCTTAATGTGAACCGGCAATGGCTGGGAAATGTAAATTGGTTAAGTGGATTTCGAAATGTGACCCGTTTGGCGCCGTTCTGATAAGCGAAATATCGTGTGCGTGTTTGCTGTAGATACAAATATTGATTGGATTGTTTGGGCTGCGTTTGTTGGCTACATGTTTTGGAAAGCGATACAAGAACACAAAATAAAGTGCAAATGATGATATGTATTGTACATAGAATCTGTTCCATTCAAGGGTTTTAAAAATATTTTTCAGTCTACTAAAATAAGAGAGTTCTAAATGATTTCACAAAAATAGTAAAAGCAAAGCTAAGATAACCATACACATCGTAGTTGCTACTCTGTGACTAACCAGAACAATCGAACTTGTACAGAGAACCAATGAATGTGAAAGCTTGGGACAAGCTAACTATTCTCAACTGCTTAACATTCATAACATTGTATGTTGTAAGGGTATGCGGTATGGGATTTTTTCAAAGCGAAACGAAACGAAACGATATGTTAAATTTCTGACGCAATACGGTACGAAACGAAACGAAATTCAAAAGGTTTCGTGAGATCGATACGAAATTCGAATTCACTCGGTATTTTTCGAAACGAAACGAAATTTTCGAAAAAGTTCCGCGGAATTTTGCAGTTACCTATATCAAATTGATCAGGAAATGGATGCTGCGTGTTTGCATTTTTTTTTCTAGCCATGGCGTGGCGGTGTTTCAGTTTAGTCTCATCATCAAGACTTCATTTGCTACAGTTCCATTCATAGGTTTGTTGCTGGGGCTGCTGTTTTTCTACCGTTTCTTATATCAAACCCGACATTGGATTTGTCTTCGGTAAGCTAAAATGCTAAAATAATACATTTATGAGAACAAACATACACATGAAAAATAGAACTACTCACAACTTCGGTGATCTAATTAAGAAACACCTCTTCACAAAATTAACAATTGAATTCCTATTCGCATGCATTTTATGCAGAATGAATGACTAGGGGTGTTCAAATATAATTTGATATGTCTAAACATTTCAGATAAGTACCCAACTTTGCCTAACAAGGGTGGAGGACCATTTGGGCTCTGGACCGGTTCTGACCACTTTGAGCTGTTAGTCAGCCAATATTGTAGCAATTGACTTGGGGTTTTGCACATCTCACTGCGTAAAAAAGTCAAGTAATTTGTACAATTTTTTCTTTTTCAATGAGTATTCAAGATTTGGAGGAACTTGCTAGTGGAATCTAAGTAGAATATAGTAGGAATTTGAAGTCAAAATCCTAATGGAGTTTGGAGATAAATATTTGGAAAGATATCTTGGTATCTAAACTCTAACAGTATCTTAAATACAAAAAAATAAAACTTTTGGATTCATTTCTCGTGCAGCTGGTTGATGATTACCCCTCTACTTCCCACGATTGCTCTAGAGCCCCATCGATTTTCGACGAACTCCAGACAAGCGGAATTAGATAAATATGATGCAATACTTTTTAGAATATGATTGTAATCTCATTAGGTAAAGCCAAATCCTAACTACTTGTTTCAAAAGTGTAACTGCTGATGAACAATCAAAAAACTTTTGATTTACAACTATTTTTCGTTGATTTTGTAAAATTTGTCCAATTTGCAATAGCTTTTGTTCAAACAATTTTTTCGGAAACGCTTTCTTGGCATACACAGAAAAAAATATTCATGTAAAATTCAGCGAGAAATAATGCACATGAAGGGAATGCTAGAGTGAGTGCATATTTACATGAGATATAATGTAAAATTACGTTACAACCGTGTAAATTTCCGCTAATAGTCACGTAACCGGTTGGAGTCCATGATGATTTACGCGATGGTTGGCGGAAATTTACACGATGGTAATGTAATTTTACATTATATCTCATGTAAAAATGCACTAACTCTAGCATTCCCTTTATGTGCATGATTTCTTGCTGAATTTTAATTACATTTTTTTCTTTGTAGAAATATCCGTTCAAAGTCGTGGGAAAGAAAGGGTTAAGATAAGTTTAAAAAGACAGAGGAAATTCTATATAAATTTAAACATTAATTATAAACATTTCGTTGAATCTTCAATGATTGACGTAACCAGTATTGATTTGTGAAATTGATAAAGAAGCCAAAATATGGCCACGCCGATTCACGCCGACGCCGCCGAAAGTGCTCTCGGCGTCACGCCGATTACGCCGCCGCCGAATTAAAAAGCGCCAAACGCCACCGCCGACAGATTTCAAATCGGCGCACACCTCTACTGTAAGATGCTCTAAAATCGATTGTTTATCAGAAACATGAAGCATATGATGTGGAAACATCAACTAGAGAATCGCGCCACTTGTGCGGTGGCTTCTATATTCGTCTGTTTTCCACTATAACTCAGTCAAATTTGAACCAATTGAAACAACTTTTGGAATGTGGTGAGATAGGTATAGTATCTACCCGTGTACAACATTTCAAGTCAATTGGTTCAAAATTGACTGAGTTATATTGGAAAACAGACGAATATAGAAGCCACCACCCAAGTGGCGCGATACCCTACTAGATGTTTACCAATCAAGCTAACCCAAACAGCACCTGCAACATCATCCAGAATGTGGCTATCTATGTTTTGGTCTAAAAGAGTTGCAATAAAAACACACGCAACTTCCATCTTGTCAGTTGAGTTGCATATAAATCCCGAATATCGTTAAGTTGCTGCTTTGTTTCATATGAATCACAAATAACATCGTATTTGACATCAATTTATAAGGGCGGAGCGTACATATGCCTCACAAGTAACAATACAGTCAGTTTGCATTAAATGTGCTATGTAGCACACATGCAACATCTTACTCTGGTTTGTTTGTTCAGATTAGGTTCCAAATATGTTGCGGAAAACTTGCGCGTCTTTTCATTTTGACAGTTTTCTAATTTGTGACAAAGAAGGTGCAATAAAGTAACGCGTAACTTCACTAGCTTTTATGGTGTGTTGAGCAGCAATTCTCCCACAGAGCTTCTGGTGCAGTATGTAAGGTGAGTGGTTAAGGGGCTGTCCATAAACCACGTGGTCATTTTTTTGGGACTTCTCAACAACCCCACCCCCCACCCCCCCGCGTGGTCATTAGTCCATACAAAAATTTTTATTCGTCCATACAAAATGGTCATTGGCCGAACACCCCCGGCCCCCCCTCATGACCACGGGGTTTATGGACAGCACCTAATACTCTTGGTGTCCATGGTTCGAGTCTAGACATGTTTTTTTTCATTTTTTTTATCATTCCCCCTAGCTCAAGTTGCATAACGATTTAAAATTTGCGCTTTTTGCGTTGCAAAGAAGCAGCAATTGTGTTCTGTTGTTCTTAACCCGTTAACGCCCAAGGTGTCTCACAATTTAAATCTTCAAATAAATTTGTTATCAAAGGTCAAGTTCCAATACAATAAACATGATTTGACGAAAAAAATAGAAGTCTATGGTGTAGTTCCAAAGAAATTCTTCATTGTAGGTCTTCAATATCTGATAATTTTCTCGAGCTCTATTTCAGCACAACTTCTACGCTATCGTTATATTCTGATCCGTATAGATACAATACAGCTCTAAACAAGTGAGAGAGATGATAACCACTCAAAAAGAATAGAAAAAGAACTTATAAATTGGGGCAGAAATATAACCCGATAAACGCCTAAAAGTATGCAATGTATGGTCCTTGTAATTTCATGTAGTTTCGACTGCAGTGTTCAACATTCCTCAAATTTATTTTTTTTTGTAACAAATTAAATAAAGAGTGCTCACTATGTGTAGCATAACCAAACGATAAAATACTGTAGAAGTTAGATTTTACACAGATAATGATTTCTAAT
This sequence comes from Aedes albopictus, assembly GCF_035046485.1. NCBI lineage: Eukaryota > Metazoa > Arthropoda > Insecta > Diptera > Culicidae > Aedes > Aedes albopictus. Next base: position 349,994,570 of record NC_085138.1, read on the forward strand.
AAAGTAATTGAGTTTTTCCTTTAGTACCCCACAAACTCTCTTTACGTACTCACCATACGTAAACTTTTCAGAAATGTTGCATGTTTTTAAAAGAAAATCGTGTTAAATACTGTTCGTTTTAATTTGTATCCTTTGACAGATACGTATTTCGACCTCAACTATAAGGCCGTTCGCAATGCTGTTTTATTTTGTATGGCGAGTTTTAACAATTTTAAAACTCGCCATACAAAATAAAACAGCATTGCGAACGGTCTTAGGTCGTCTTCAGTTTTTTGATATAAAATTTCAACCAGATATACTCTACACGGCCTCTCCACTTATGTTTGCACTACTCCATGGTTTTTTATTCGTAAACAATATGTGGGTTTAATGGTGCTAGTCTGGGCTCTATCAATGTTACAACCACCCAAAAATTCAATTTTATTCGGTCTACCAATTGCAATTTAGAATTACGTACAAAAGTCTGAAAAACATAACGCTGGGAGGAAGAACATTCCCGGTAGAAATCTCTGAAGGAATCCCGAGAGGATTTACTGAAGGATTTCTGAAAGGCATATCTGGTAGAATTCTGAGGGAATCTCAGCTGAAAGCTTGATAGGAATCCCTGAAATAATCACAGGAGAAATCCCGGGAGGAATTGGTGTATAAATTCCGAGCAAGGATCCCGGCTCGTAGCAAGAATTCCATTAGGATTCTCTGAATATGTTTCGCCAGAACACTTTGAAAGTATACTAAAATGAATCTGTAAAGTAATTCAATGAAAGAACGGTGGTTAAAATTTCTGAAAGAATCCTTTCAGGTTTCTCTAAAGCAAAAGCTCCGAAATTTTTCGCGAAGGAATCCTGTAAAGAATACCTGATGGAATTCTTAGAGAGATGATCATGATTCCTGATGACTTCTGGTTCTGCCGGTCAGAAGCTGAGCATGTATTCCTGTAAGAACCATAGAAGATGTCTCTATGATCTAGGATTGCCTGAAAAAAAAAATCTATGAAAATATCTATATTTTTTCATATTTTTCTTTCGGGAGGAATCCCTTAAAGAGTCAAAGCAGGAATCCGGGAAGGAATCTCTGAAACAATTCCAGCACAAATCCCAGAAGGAATGCAGTAAAGAATAACTAAAAGAATCACAGCAATCTCGGAAGCAATATCTGAAGGAATCCCTGAAATAAAGCTGGGAAGATTCTCGAAAGGAACGCCTGAAGAAATTCTGGAAAGAATTCTTGAAGGTCTCTCGAAAAAAAACCTCAGCTCATCTAATCTCATCTCAATTCTTCACCCCACTCTCTAGCTTCTACCTTCATTATCTTCATTGCCCTCTATTCCAACCCTCTATCATAACCTTCAACCCTACCATCTGCCATACCCTCTACCCTATACTCTACCATAACCACTGCATTATCCTTTACCGTACCCTCTAGTCTATATTGTGTTTAATCGTACCGTCTACCCTACTCTCTACCCTAACCTTTTCGCACCCTCAACCCAATTCTCTATCCTACCCACTTCCCTACCGTCTACCCTATCCTCTACCATAACCTTCTACTCCACTCCCTCTACTGTATCCTCCACCTAAACCCTCTACCAGACCGCCTTCTCCACCGTTTCTACCCACTACCCTACCATACTCATCAAGCCTGATCGATAGATACCCATATTGCATGGTATCATAGCTCAAACTAACATTCCATGGTTGCCATCTTGGATATGGTCCGCCATATTGGATTTAAAAATAGGGTCAAATATCGATTTTTGACTTCTACTCATGAAGCCCGATCGATAGATACCTTGGATATCTTGGATATGGTCAGCCATCTTGGATTTCAAAATGGCGTCGGATATTTATTTTTGAGTTCTACCAATGAACCCCGATCGATAGATACCCATATTGCATGGCGTCATTGCTCAAACTCTCATTCCGTGGCCGCCATCTTGGATTTAACATTATGTTAAATATCGATTTTTGACTTCTACTCATCAAGCCCGATCGATAGATACCCATATTGCATGGTATCATAGCTCAATCTACCGTTCCGTGGCCGCCATTTTGGATATGGTCCGCCATCTTGTATTTCAAAATGCCGTCGGATATTCATTTTTGAGTTCTACTAATGAAGCCCGATCGATAGACACTCATATTGCATAGTATCATAGCTCAAACTCTCATTCCGTGGCCGCCATCTTGGATTATGGTCCGCCATCTTGGATTTAAAAATGGCGTTAAATATCGATTTTTGACTTCTACTCCTCAAGCCCGATTGATAGATACTCATTTTGCATGGTATTACATATCAAACTATCATTCCATGGTCGCCATCTTGGATATGGTCCGCCATATTGGATTTCAAAATGGCTTCGGATATTCATTTTTAAGTTCTACTTATGAAGCCCGATCGATAGATACCCATATTGCATAGTATCCGAAGCAGCATTGCCGTTAAAAAGCATATATTCTGGAGTTTTGACCGCCATCTTGGAACCTAAGCCGCCATATTGAATTCCAATAACCCTACTACCACATCCACATCCTAAGGAATGTGTATGCCAAATTTGATTGAAATTTCTTGACGCATTCCAGAGTTATGCCGGTACATTGATACATATATACATACGTACATACATATCAACATACAAATAGACAAACATACAAAAAAATAAACATACAAGCATATAAACATACAATCATACATACATTGACTTTTGTATGTATTGATAAACAACTCTGCCGAAGAAATGAACTATAAATCATTAATTATTGTCAAAATTCCAGGGAAATAAATTATTTTCGCATTGGAAATGTAGCTCATAGATCGTGACAATATGTAATCTTTGCAGTATCGTTTACGCCACCTAGTGAACCAGTCACAAACTATATTGTCCACTATGAGCAAGGTATGGGTGTGGAGAACATCTTCTCTGAAGAAAGTATTCTAAAATTTTGCATAATTCTGGAGATATTCATAGCAAAAAGACTGTCCTATTTATAGGACGCTGGGCGTTCGGGGCATCTGTCCTATAAATAGGACGCTGGGCGGATATGGGTTAATACAAACAGTGAATAAATTGCACTGATGTTGTTGGTACTGGCTTGAAACAAGTCGTGTTGCTTGGGTAAAGAATGCTTGAAATCTACAACCTTCAAAGAAATGATAGATAATTGAATTTATCAGAAAATACCCTGTAAAACTCACAGAGAATGCTTACGAAATATATGCGGTAATTATTGAAGCATCCGCAAACTCGATCCGCAATTCGCAAATTCTAAAAATATAAATACAATCATCTCTAGATATTATGCCAAAATGTTACGGTTGATGTGCATGCCCTTCTTACCGAGACCTGGGATCAAAAAACCACTCCCAAAAAAATTTAAAAAGTGTTTTCTACCTTCAGGTTATTTGATTCGGGACTAGCCTAGGGTTATAGCTTTATGAATTGTACATGTATTATTTGGCCAGAAAATTCTACGGGATTTCTTATTAACGAAAGGAATAAGAGCTTAACCGTGAATAGCGTTTCGACATACACAGGCCTGGATCAAGGATTGCACCAAGGGCCCTTGGTGATGAGCATACAATTTTTTTTTTGTTTTCAAACAGTATTTGAACAATAGGAAACATCAAGTTGATGTGTAATAACCAAAAAAGGTCTTTGTAGGGGGGCCTAAAATGTGGGGGTCTGGAACCCGAATAACCACCCCCCGGTCACTTCCATCCCACCCGTACATCCAGCCCTGGTCAAACAGATGCAATGGTAAACCCCTTTCAAGAATTCCACCAAAAAATTAAACTCTTTCAAAAAGGGCATTTACACAATGAACTTGTTTTCGAAATTTATTAGACATTCCGCGGAATTCCGTTTAATTTCGTCAAATACTATTTTTTGAAGGCGAAATTTTTAGGATTTGACGAAACGAAACGAAATTCAAAATCAAAAAAATTCGCCTGGTTGAATTCCATGGAATTCCGCGGAATTTCGTTTCGAGGTGCATTTGGCGAAACTTTTCGGTATACCGCATACCCTTAGTATGTTGCTTTCATAACAAAACGCGCTGCACGCATACCAGGAACCTACATATTATCGAACTTGCATGAACCTAAAATCTTTTTCCATAGGGTTTCAGCTTATGGTCTTACCTTTCAGAAAAGCCTTTGTTCAAAATATTCTATCGGTAAAAATTGAAATAAATCAAGTTTGAAGATTTTCTATCAAATGAGGTATATTCAGAGCATAATTTTGTATATCATTCCGAACTGCAAACATCAAGGCATCGTGCGTGACCTGTCACATACCCGATGGTCTCTTCTTAGTATTATAAACATTATATTCACTTGTCATTTCTCCGGCATCTGTGTTATATGAGCAGCCCAAGGGGGTCTGCCGTGATTAATTAGTTAATTTTTTTCTATTTTGTGGCCTTCGTGGTCATGCGGTTAGTGGTGGTAAACGTTTTGGTGTATATGTAGTAAGTCATGGAGTAAGACTCGGGAAAAAACTTTTCGTGAATCGAAAAATTCCTAACTAGCTTCTGTGTGTTGTGGGTTATAGATGATAGTAATACAGTAAGGACCCGATGTTGTCAGCCCCATTTTGCGACAAACTTTTTGCTCTCATTATCTTACAGTCCAATTTTAACTTATTCATTATTGTTTATCATCAACCTACAACTGAAATGCAGAACATACAGGGATAAAAAGTTAGAAAAACTGTTTAAGTTTTTGCAGAGAGCAAAATATGTGTTTTGAGGAGGGGCTGACAAAATCGGGTCACTTATGTATTCAGTCTGTTCAGCGTCTGGCTGAAGACGGTGTGAATTGCCATATTTGTTTAATACTTTAAGTAACATGAACATTCGCCGGTGCGATTTCCACACCAGCCATTTTCTTTACCCCTACCGCAATATCGCAGCTTTTTCCATCAGACTTTATTTACGTGGTTAGCTTAAGTTATGCCATCGTCCTGCTAACAATTGGGTGGAAAACAAATAAGAAGCATTAACGAGGGCAGCAATGTGTGTGTGGTGAGGCACACAGTATACCAGAAGACGAGGCACGCTATTTAACAATGTAAACTTCAATTTTGGACGTCAACTTGTGACGTCATCCTTATCGTCCTTTTACTTGGATGAAATTGATGAGGAGCAATCGATCGTTCAAAAAGTCATTTTTGAATATATTTTTTTTTTCAAAAACCCGTATTTTAGTGAAAAATAGAAGTTGCTTTATGAAAATTTCACTGCAACGTCAGAAAATATAGGAAATGATGCGGTCGAAATTTGAATAATTGTAATCCAGTGATTTGGGCCACAACCATCGTCAAAGTTGAAGTACTTATTTGGATGCCCACAGTTTTCACTCCGTATTGACCATAATGAAGCACCAGTGCAGCAGAAAAGCCGACGTCAATTCGTTCCATTCCATGTTCATTTCTAAGTTTTTAATAAACAATTAGTATTGTATGACGCGTTTACTTAAATTTCCGTATATTAGTTATTTATGATATGACATCCCACTCGTAACACATAGTGTGTTACGCGTAATCCGTTACAAGCATATGTCAATGAATAGACAATTGTCTATAATTGTCAACTTAAGTTTTAGGTATTAGGTCACTACAATGATGGTGTAATATATGATCATGGTGCGAAATAGAATCAAGGTGTCACACACAATATGAATTCCCAATATGGAGTTTCAACATGCTTTTTATTAAAAATATTTTATAAATTGACCAGTTGATTATTATCGAGCACTGAAGAAGGTCCTATCCGAGGAGCGAAACGTCGGCGAAGATAAGAAACAATAAACGCTAAAACCAAAGACTGCCTAAGCCGAAATCCGAAATTGTAAATCGCCAAGTACTTAACATTGGGATTCTGGAGGAGGCTTTGATAAACGTATCGTATAACTGGCAGTTTGAGTGTTCGACTCTTTGGATGCACTGAATGTTGATTTTTTCGGTTAAGCAGTCAACAAACTCTTTCAACAAATTATTTGGTTAGTTCAACAGACACAGAGCGAACAAAGATTTTTCCTTTGAAGATGATAAGAAACATTGCCGAAACGTAAAGAAACGCATGCCAGGAACCTAAGTATTATCAAACTTGCACTGCCGTGAATCGCATATCAGTCCCATCTTTGCTGGATTTCCTATGCAAATGGGACAGAAATGCGATTCACGGCAGTGCATGAACCTAAACTCTTTTTTTTTTTGCATTTCACACCGTCTTCTGACAGACGCTGAACAGACTGAATACCACCGTATAACCACCATATAACAGACAACACACAGAAGCTAGTTAGGAATTTCTCGTTTCACAAAAAGTTTCCTTCAGAGTCTTACTCCATGACTACATATACACCTAAACGTTTAACTCCATTAACCGCATGACCACAACGCCCACAAAATAAAAAAATGAGCTAATTAACCACGGCAGACCCCCTTGGGCTGATCATATAACACAGATGCCGGAGAAATGACAAGTGAATATAATGTTTATAAAACTAAGAAGAGACCATCGGGTATGTGACAGGTCACGCACGATGCCTTGTTGTTTGCAGTTCGGGATGACATACAAAATTATGCTCTGAATATACCTCATTTGATAGAAAATCTTCAAACTTGATTTATTTCAATTTTTACCGATAGAATATTTTGAACAAAGGCTTTTCTGAAAGGTAAGACCATAAGCTGAAACCCTATGGAAAAAGATTTTAGGTTCATGCAAGTTCGATAATATTTAGGTTCCTGGTATGCGTGCTGCCAACTTCCACACGCTATGTCCAAAGGGAAGTATTATGAAAATCGAATGTACCTCAAATGTTATTCCATAGGATCGTAGGTTTGGATCTCTAGTTTCAGAATCTGTGCGGTTTAAAATATTTCATCTTGGATTTTTCGATTTTTCCGATTTTTTTCTTATTTTTCCATACAAATGGCGAAAAAAGTCATTTTAAGGTTAATTTCATCCCATATAAAAATGTATGGGAAAAAACCCAAGATGGATTATTTTAAATCGAACATATTCTGAATCTATAGGTCCAAAAATACGGTTCTAGCGAATAAATTTTGAGGTACATTCACTTTTCATAATACTTCCCTTTGGACATAGCGTATTCCAGTCGACATTTCTGAATCATCGCATCGAATCAAGCACCACCTCTGCTGCTGTTTGTGTTAGTGAGATCGGAGAAACGTCTGACTCCCGCCTGCTGATTGGCTGCGACGACTCTGGCGACGGTTTCATCCGCGACGGTTTCATCCCGGGTAGAGGTGAAATACTGACGATCAAAACGTGATATAGGTTTGATTGATATAAGAGATAAAAGATCTAAAAATGATATCTTAAAAATGTTCCTGGAACAACTAAACAATATCAAGATTGGATATTTCAAGATCAAATGAATAGATCGCTGCAATTGGTTAGATCTTACAAAATCTAAATATGATATGATGATGATGTTCCAGGAGTAAATTTGTGATATTATTTTTAGATCTTTTATCTCTAATATCAATCAAACCAATATCACATTTTGATCTCCATATCAAAATATGCTATTATTAAGATTTTTTCCTCTACCCGGGATCCGCGACGGATTCAAATCGTTGCGTTCGATAAGGGGCGAAACCGTCAATAACGGCGTCTGCCACGTCCTCACGGTCATCGGGATAGGGAAGGAATGATAGTTCGACAACCGTTGCCACTAGAAATCGTGGAATCCACAGCATCCTCACCCCACAGTTGTCACACGAAGGAGTATTTGTTAGTGGGATGGGGCAAGATGTGGACCTAGGAGCCACCTCTGGTAGGTGATATGATCCACTGGTTATAGGTTGGTTGGTAATTTGGTCGCAAGAAATACACATACGCCAATGTTCATTTGATATCAAACGCGTCAGCGCATAAATCGTTTACTTAAGGCCGCACGGGACGACGTGTAATTTTTCCTATCTTCCTTCTCTTTCTAACAATTTGCCTCACGATTTTGAAGATGCAAATATCAATTTCCACTGCACTGACGTAGCTGAAACTTTAGTCGATTGTGCACCGCAAGTGAGCAAATGAACGATCAAATTTCTAGCCAATATTATGAAGTAGAAGTTGAGATTTGCATCTTACGAACAACATAGCAATGGCGGACGATTCAACCACCGTCCCGTCCGGCCTTAACCGTAACAACTGACTGACCCACGAACACTGTTGCGTGATTCTGATCTCGGATTTCGCACAGCTGCAAAATAGATGAAGTAAAAGATAACATTTCTCTATCGACTCACAAATTATATCACAAATTTCAAAGATTATTTCATTAGTTTTTTTTCGAGAGTCTTGGCTTGAATTTTACTAAAACCGAGAAAAGCGCCTCCTACCCATGCAAAAATGTGTACTTCGGAATGGGGGTCGTTGAAATTAGATGATACTGGAGTCATATTTAGGCGAATTGTATGTTTCGTATTCATTGATGGTAACATTCCATTCCACTGTGAAATTAAATGCCTGTGAACAGATGATGAGTCAGGTTGTGCAACAGTACAAATCTTGAGCGGCCAGATCAAAAATGTTATCCCTTTGTAATTAACGCACTTTTGCCTATGGCCTTTCGTGCAAATTGGTCCTATGAGGCCATTTATTCTGCCGGTGAACAATTCATAATCTTCCCATGAGAATTTCGTGTTTTGATTTATGCAGCCCTGTACTTGCGCTTTCTAAATGATTAACCGAGACCACGTGGCTACGAGGCGTGCAATTCTGACATCATAATTCATCCTTCAGCAGCAAGCTATAATTAAGAACCAGCATCGCCCAAAATCCCATGAATGTTTAACCAATATTCGCTCAGCATCAGCATCCTATTTTTGAAGTGAGAATTACACAATATTTCAGAATGGTGTCTTTGAAGAAGCCTTCCAAAAGATACTGCATATTTCATACATGATGCAATACGCTTCAGAAATGGTTCACTAGGTAGCTCAACCGGTGCTGTGAAAACTACATACAACATATCAAATTTCAAGTTTCAAAGTAAATTTGTTTTCTTGTTATCACTGATAACAATGGTTTGAAATTTCAATTTGATGTCTTCGATGCAGCTGTTCATGCGGATGTGAACCATCTATCTAAGGGATCTCTAGTGAGCAATTTTCACACCAGAAGGTGTTGTAGTATAATTGATTTGTCTCAGCCCAACAAAAAGATACAATATTGATGTTTTTCACAAATATGTTTACAAGATTAACCTAAGTTCGGTAATGTAATTATTAGTAAGAAATCTTTGGACAAGTGGAACTGTGGTGAACAAAAAACACTACTGTTACTGGGTACAGTGTCGGACAAAAAAATAAGACCATCATCCGTTTGTCAAACAAAATAGCCAAGTTCGACGACATGGTACTCGTTTTCTTGAAAACCGTTTTGGCTTAAGTTTGGACTGTCGTTTTCAAATTACGTAAAATTTGATGTGTATTAAAGCGATTGAATGTTTACTTCATCATAAGTTATAGATATGTTTTTTTGTTCTTCAATCGCTCAACCTAATGTACAGCTCTATTGTCCACTAGGGCACTGCGTGAGCGATTCCAATTGGAAGCTGTACATACACTTTGTACAGCGCCCAAATGTATTCTATTTCTAATTGTACTACATCGAACTGGTGGCCATTGCGCTTCTTTCACTTTCTACCATATCATGGTAGAATGATGAGCTCGAGGATGTTGATGTGTGGCTGTTGGTTGTTCCTGTTTCCAGTCCGATTGAGGGTCCATTATGGATTGCCTTTCGCCGATGTCCAAGTATCCGGGTTCATTTGAGCCATGGGCTCAGAAGAGGGTCAGTGTCAGCTTCTCCCAGGGGGGAAAGAGCAACTGACGAAAGTGCCGGGGCTGGAATCGAACCCATGGCCATCTGCTTATGAAGCAAACGTGTGTAGCCACTACGCCACGGGCCCCGGCAACTCCAAAATGTTATCCCTCTGTAATTAACGCACACTTGCCTTTGGCATTTCATGCAAATAGGTCCTATGAGGACATTTAGTCTCCCGGAGAACAATTTCTAATCTTCCCATGAGAGTTTGGCGTTTTGATTTATGCAGCCTTGTTGTTGCGCTTTCTAATAGATTGATCGGGCTACGCGCTTACGTAGGACGTGTAATTCTGACATCATAATTCGTCCTTCAGCAACAAGCTATAACTAAGAACCAGCATCTCCTGAAATCACGTGAATGTTTATCGATATTCGCTCAGCATCATATCTATTAGACCTGTCCACCTTTTTTTTTTGTTCTCTGATTCTCAAGTCCACCCCCATATTTTGATTGGCATCCTAAAAGAAGTAACTGGTCAAAATTTCAGCCAAATCCATTGAAATTAAGAGGTGTATCAAATCTAATTTGTGTTTTTCGACTATTTTTGAACTTCAAAAAATCATAACTACACTAAAACTTGTCAAAACTTAATTCTTTCGGCAGAAATTGAAAGTTTTACTTGTTTGCTTCAACTTCTCCGAACAACGTGTGCCAATAACATTGAAGGAAACATGTGTAATTATCACATTTGTAATCAGAAAAACCTTCAAAAGTCGATTTTTTGATAGGTTTCCTTCTGGGAACACCCTAATACACGTAACAAGTAGGATTTTTCAAAACGGCATCATATTCTCCAATGTTTTTTGGTTATTTGCTTCTTTGACACCAATGCTGTAGGAGTTGAGCAAAAATGACTAAAATCGTAAAAGCCTAATGGGGGCTTAACCCACCATCAGTCGCATCAAGAAAAGTTACACGAGCGGTCGCGTCGTGTACATACTCAGTACACGGCATACGCTTTCAATTATGGTTTATATACTTTACTAGATACAATGTTGGTGTCTTTAGCAAAAATGGCCAACTGGATAATGCGCGTCTGATAGTGGACATGTGGAACCGGTCAACACGATCTGGTCCTGTCCCGGGTGTCGGAATGGCCCTCGCGGGAACCTGTTTCGAGGACATTTCAGTTATGGCACCAAAACTAGGCATGCGACGGCTCTATCTTCGTGATTTTCCATATCCATTATTTTAGTAACCATGAATATGACCAGTGACCTCCCTGGCCAACCCGTGGCCACCGGAATGTGCTCTGGAGGAACCTGTTTCGAGGACATTTTGACCATGACACCAGAACTAGGCATGCGACGGCTCTATCTTCATGATTTTTCATATCCATTATTTTAGTAACCATGAATATGACCAGTGACCTCCCTGGTCAACCCCTGGCCACCAAAATGTGCCCTGGAGGAACCTGTTTCGAGGACATTTTGACCATGACACCAAAACTAGGCTTGCGACGGCTCTATCTTCACGATTTTTCATATCCATCATATTAGTAACCATGAAAATGACTAGTGACCTCCCTGACTAACCCGTGGCCACCGGAATATGCCCTGGAGGAACCTGTTTCGTGGACATTTTGGCTTTGACGCCAAAACTAGGCGAGCGACGGCTCTATCTTCATGATTTTCCATATCCATCATCTTAGTAACCATGAATATGTGACCTCCCTAGCCAACCCGTAGCCACCGGAATGTGCGCTGAGGGAACTTTTTTCGTGGACATTTTGGCTTTGACGCCAAAACTAGGCATGCGACGACTCTATCTTCATGATTTTCCATATCCATCATCTAGGGTAAATCGCCAATTGTTACACACCTTAAAAACTCGCCAATTGTTGCACACCTCATAAGAAGAGCATGGAGTGTGCAACAATTAGCGAGTTTGCAAGGTGTGCAATAATTGGCGATTTACCCTAAGTAACCGTGAAAAAGACCAGCGCTCACGGTTCCTACTCTGTATGAGGGCGGTCATGCATATAATTTTCGCTTATAGCATGATGAATCTGTCAATTTGATACATATTTGCCTCCCAAAAGCGTTTATTGTATTGTATAAAAACATGTCCAATCTAGTTTTGTAATTTTCGAATAGAAAGAAATAAAAAATTGTTTTTTTTTTGCTTCACGGAGCCGAAATTTTTTGTTTTGTGATTTTGGTTACCAACTGATTTGTAGACAGTCATACCTCGGTATGACGTAGCCTCGATATTACGTAACTCAGTATAACGTAACTTTTACCTCTATATAACGTAACTTTTTTTATGGTTCCAATGTTTTGCTATTTGAATAATAAGCGTGATTCACGGAATAGTCTTTATGATATTACGCTCCTTCTGGAACCAAGTCTGCTAACCAGTTTAGCGTTATACGTTTCGCAGTTATATGATAGTTTTCAGTGTCAGAAATTGTGTTTAGCTGCTAACTGCAACATGTTTACGTTTCACTTTACGAATAACTGAGTAACTGAGTAACTGCAACGCCTGACAGATGTTATAAAGCCATCAATTAACGTAAAATGAACGTGAACTTCATGCGACTGTTCATAGGCCAGAGGAACTTATTCACCTAGCGTGAATGAGGATGAAGTATCAGTTACTTCTGCATTTTGTTATATGAAGATCCTGCTTTTTCTCTTCGTTTAATTCATCCACATTCATTCAATTCCTCCTGCCTATTAGGGCAAACATGGCACATCATTTTGACGTTTGGCGGTGCGATAACTCCAAATTTGTTGAACTTACCGGACTCACAGGTAGAAAGCATTGCAGTTAAACCGTTTGCACCGACCGAACGTCTACCGTACTTATTCTTGACATATCATTCCTACTGAAACATAACCTTCCAACTCCAAAAGACATGACAGTAGACAGCAGTGGAAGAAAATTCGGTTTCATGCGATACTGCGAGTTATAACGCCGGGACAAGTCCGCCTAGTCTTAGAAGAACCCTGAAGAAAATCGCTCAAGAAATTCTCTGATAAATCCCTAGAGAAATTTCTTGATAAATTTCAGGCGAAATTTTGTGATATATCCCACGGATGAATTATTTCGGTGGAAATATTGCAAAGGTATTCTTAGTATAATTCCTAAAGGAATTCATGGAATAACCACATGAAGAATTTATGTAGAAATGCCACGTGCAGTACCAGAGGGAATTTCTGAAGGGATTCAAAGCAAACTTCTAGAGGAATCACAGCGAGAATCTATGGAAAAGGGGAAATTCCTGAAGGAATCATTAAAAAAAATGCGTTGAAAGAAAATGTGGCATCCCTGGAGTAATTCAACAGGGTTCCTGGAACCAGCCATCTTTGATTGGATCTCTGAAGAAATTATTGATGGTTTTTGCCAATATCCTAGCTTTCGGAAGAATTACCGGTGAAATCTCTGAAAAAAAAAATTAGAAAAGAGTTCAAAATGTGCAGAATAAGTTCCAGCAGGAATTACTGGGTGAATCTCAGCAAATACTTATTGAGCAGGAATAGTTGAGGTATTAGAGCATTTCAGGTATGATTGGGAGAATCTCATTAGAAATTTTGAAGGGAATGGCAGGATGAAACCTTGCAAAAATCTCTGGAATCCCATGGGGAATCCTAGAGAAGCCACAGGGGAAATTCCAGGAGGCATCATATCGAGAACTTTTGGAGTAATAGGACAGATCGGTGGAGTACTAGATTTGTAGTAGCGAGCTGAATTTTTGTATGGTGAGAGGTTCAATTCTCCCTTTCTGCAATGAAATGGTGCAAAAAGCGTGGGTAATATTATTACTTGCCTAATTTGATGCTGTTTGAGCAAAAATTTGGGCAACAGTGTTATTGTTTCCTCCATTTCTTGCAACATAAAAAACATAGTTATCCATAGTTTTGCTCAAACTGCATCAAATTAGGCAAGGAATAATTATACTGCACGCCATTTCATGGTCAAAATGTCAGGGAGGTCACTGGTTATTTTCATAGTTACTAATATGATGGATATGAAAATGAAAAATCATGAAGAAAGAGTCGCCGCAAGCCTAGTTTTGGTGTTATGGTCAAAATGTCCTCGAAACAGGTTCCTCCAGGGCACATTCCGGTTTCCACGAGTTGGCCAGGGAGGTCACTGGTCATTTTCATGGTTACTAAAATAATGGATATGGAAAATCATGAAGATAGAGCCGTCGCATGCCTAGTTCTGGTGTCATGGTCAAAATGTCCTCGGGTTGGCCAGGGAGGTCACGGGTCATTTTCATGGTTACTAAAATAATGGATATGGAAAATCATGAAGATAGAGCCGTCGCATGCCTAGTTCTGGTGCCATGGTCAAAATGTCCTCGAAACAGGTTCCTCCAGGGCACATTCCGGTGGCCACGGGTTGGCCAAGGAGGTCACTGGTCATTTTCATGGTTACTAAACTAATGGATATGGAAAATCATGAAGATAGAGCCGTCGCATGCCTAGTTCTGGTGTCATGGTCAAAATGTCCTCGAAACAGGTTCCTCCAGGGCACATTCCGGTGACCACGGGTTGGCCAAGGAGGTCACTGGTCATTTTCATGGTTACTAAAATAATGGATATGGAAAATCATGAAGATAGAGCCGTCGGATGCCTAGTTTTGGTGCCATAACTGAAATGTCCTCGAAACAGGTTCCCGCGAGGGCCATTCCGACACCCGGGACAGGACCAGATCGTGTTGACCGGTTCCACATGTCCACTATCAGACGCGCATTATCCAGTTGGACTTTTTTGCTGAAGACACCAACATTGTATCTAGTAAAGCATATAAACCATAATTGAAAGCGTATGCCGTGTACTGAGTACACGACGCGACCGCTCGTGTAACGGTCTGGTTCACAAAAAAGTTACACCAGCGGTCGCGCCGGTGTACTGAGTACACATTTAAAATGTGAGGTTAGAATTACGTATTTTTCGAGTACTTTCCGTGCATTTTTTCATTTTTTTTCTTTCTTACTAACAAGAAGAAGAGTGGATCTTGGAATAGGACCAACACCCGGTTCAATTTGGTGCGAATTTCGGTTATTTTTTTGCATTTTTCTGAGACGCGTGTACTCAGTACACGCAAGCGACTGATGGTGGGTTAAAACCTGAGAGAGAGGAGACAGCTCACTGACAGCCACGATGTTTACATGTCTTCTTCTTACTTCTTTTTACAACTTTCAGCGCCGCACAACGGTTTGAAAAAATATTATTGGTCAAAAATGAATTGCATATTGAGTTCGTTGCGACACTGCCCATAATCGCATAAGAGTAACATTCGACAAAAGTAGGCATTGGAGAAAATGGAGCCCAAATATTCAACTTTTGATAGTATGGAAATGAACCTAAATTTTAAAAATTTCTCATAAATTCGTAATCAATCGTTTAGCAATAAAATTTTCTACAGCACATCTTATATGCTAGGCGAATTGTCGAAAAATAAATTGGACCTGATTATGATTGATGACACGCTTTAAAGCCAGTCTATTTTTTCAGTGTGACTGTTATGCGGTTACATTGGCCAATGAGACAAAATGACTTGGAATTTTTTTCATAAATCCTAGAACAAATCTGAAATTTTTATTCAGGTAGTCGAAAGAACTTGTGATTTGATTGTGATCCCCGATATTAACTCAATACCAGCAAAATATGCAAATGTTACAATTATGCAGTTATGGGCAGGACAGAGCATGGAAAATAAATGGATTCGTTGCGCTGGTCGTGGGAAACTGATCATTATTATTTTATCTTTTTTAAATACAATCAACGGAGCAAAATTTTGATAAGATCTTTTGGATATTTGGCCACTCCACACCATCAATGTGCGATTTTCAGCTCGGTTCGCGGTGACAGTTTGTGACAGGTCCTCCTTGACATTAAGTAGCACGCAATCAAAGCCAGCTGTCATCTCTCTCTCAGGTTAAAACTAGCTTTTTGGATGCAATCACGCTTTGGCGCGCAAAAAGTGGCATCGCGTCAGCACTGATATGATAGCCAACACCTGTCATCACGCTTGTTTGTTATCACCCGTAGTAGGGAGTAGCCAAGGCAAACTACAAGGAAGCAAAGCTACTACGTTCAGTACAATTTCGCGCCATAGCGTGATTGTCTCCAAAAAGCTAGTTTTTAGGCCACATTTGGCTTTCCCGAATTTTAATATTTTTTGCTCAAATCCTATAGCATCGGTGTCAAAAAAGCAAATAACCAAAAAACATGAGAGTATATGATGCCGTTTTGAAAAATCCAACTTATTATGTATATTAGGGTGTTCCAGAACAAAACCTATCAAAAAATCAACTTTTTAAGGTTTTTCTGATTACAAATGTGATAATTACACATGTTTCCTTCAATTTTATTGGCACACGTTGTTCGGAGAAATTGTAGCAAATAAGTATAACTTTAAATTTCTGCCGAAAGAATTAAGTTTTGTCAAGTTTTAGTTTAGTTATGATTTTTTGAAGTTCGGAAATAGTCGAAAAACACAAAATTGATTTGATGCACCTCTTAACTTCAATGGATTTGGCTGAAATTTTGACCAGTTACTTCTTTTAGGATGCCAATCAAAATATGGGGGTGGAATTGAGAATCAGAGAACATTTTTGAAAAGGTGGACAGGCCTATTCTATGGTACATAGTTTTGCAGTGACTATCTTGAGAATCACACAATATTTCAGCATGCTGTCTTCATATAAGGTGCCCAGAAGATGCTGCATATTTGTATGATGATGTTGTAGTATAATTTTGATGTTTCACGCAAATATGTTTACCTAGCCAACCTTAGTGCGTTTATGTAATTATTTGTTAGAAATCCTTGTCGTAAATTTTGATTTGTTTCAAATTGATTGAGTTCTGCAGCCTGGGCACTGTTGTCCTTCTGACTTCAGCTAGATTGAGGAGGTACGATTCGAGCGTCTGTTCACCAAGGAGGTGCGGCTCAAATAGCGTCTGTTCTGGCATCCAGCGGCTGAGTAAGAAACGCTGCACCACGCCCAGCTAGATCCAAGGTGATAGCCCCATCAGCGTGGTCGTCCCAGTGTTGGTTGGGACGTTAAACAGAACTGGCACAATGGCCCTCCGGCGAGACAGCAGTGTTGGCGTAGGCCCAATAAGCCTCCCGTAAAAATCCCCATTGCGAATAACATAGGAGAAAATACGACTCGATACAATCGGCAAAGACCCACGCGACAAAATAAGGACTACGATTGGAAACTTGGAACATGGAATGGCAAGTCACTAGGTTTCGTAAGATGTGACAGGATAATCTACGACGAACTACATCCCCGCAACTTCGACATCGTGGCGTTGCAGGAACTTTGTTGGACTGGACAGAAAGTGTGGAAAAGCGGGCATCGAGCGGCTACCTTCTACCAAAGCTGTGGCACCACCAATGAACTGGGAACAGGATTTATAGTGTTGGGCAAGATGCGTCAACGTGTGATCGGGTGGCAGCCGATCAACGCAAGGATGTGCATGTTAAGAGTTAAGGGCCGTTTCTTCAACTACAGCATCATCAACGTCCACTGCCCACACGAAGGGAGACCTGATGACGAGAAAAAAGCGTTCTACGCGCAGTTAGAGCATACATACGATGGTTGCTCGCCACGTGACGTGAAAATCGTTGTCGGCGACATGAACGCGCAGGTAGGAAGGGAGGAAATGTACAGACGGGCGAAATAGCCTGCACACCGTATCGAATGATAACGGCCAGCGATGCGTAAACTTTGCAGCCTCCTGTGGTATGGTAGTCCAAAGCACCTTCTTCACCCGCAAAGATATCCACAAAGCCACCTGGAGATCACTCGACCAACAAACAGAAAATCAAATCGACCACGTTCTAATCGACGGTAAATTCTTCTCGGATATAACCAATGTCCGCACATACCGCAGTGCGAATATAGATTCGGATTACTACTTAGTCGCTGTATGCATGCGCTCAAAACTTTCGCCAGTTATCACCACGCGTCGAAGTCGAACGCTGCGGCTCAACATCGAGCAACTTCGTAACGTAGAAGTGGCTCAAGACTGCGCGCAGCAGTTAGCAGTGGCCCTACCAACGGAAGAGCAGCTTGGCGCAGCTACACTTGAAGATGGCTGGAGGGACATCCGATCCGCCATAGGTAGTACCTCGGCTACAGCACTAGGTTTCGCGGCTCCGAATCACAGAAACGACTGGTACGACGGCGAATGTGAACAGTTGAAAAACGAGAAGAATGCAGCATGGGCGAGAATGCTGCAACACCGGACGAGAGCGAATAAGGCACGTTACATACAGGCGCGGAACAGTCTTCCGGATGAAGAAGCGCCAGCAGGAAGAACGAGATCGTGAAGCGATGGAAGAGCTGTACCGCGCTAAGGACACACAAATGTTCTACGAGAAGCTGAACCGCTCGCGCAGAGGCTTTGTGCCACAAGCCGACATGTGCCGAGATAATCACGGCAATATTCTCACGAGCGAGCGTGAGGTGGTCGAGAGGTGGCGGCAGCATTACGATGAGCACCTCAATGGCGACGTTGCAAGTACCGAAGGTGGCGTGGTAACAGATCTAGGAGTATGTGCACAGGACGAAAGACTTCCGGCCCCTGACCTTCAAGAGATTGAGGAGGAGGTTGGCCGGTTGAAAAACAACAAAGCCGCTGGAGCAGATCAACTACCAAGCGAGCTTCTAAAATACGGTGGAGAAGCACTGGTGAGAGCACTACACTGGGTCATTACCAAGATTTGGGAGGAGGAAGTATTACCGGAGGAATGGATGGAAGGTATCGTTTGTCCCATCTACAAAAAGGGCGACAAGTTGGATTGCGGGAACTACCGCGCGATCACACTACTGAGCGCTGCCTACAAGATACTCTCTCAAATTTTATGCCGCCGTCTATCACCGATTGCAAGAGAGTTCGTGGGGCAATATCAGGCTGGATTCATGGGTGAACGCGCTACAACGGACCAGATGCTCCGCCAGGTGTTGCAGAAATGCCGCGAATACAACGTGCCCACACATCACTTGTTCATCGATTTCAAATCGGCGTATGATACAATCGATCGAGAACAGCTATGGCAGATTATGCACGAATACGGATTCCCGGATAAACTGATACGGTTGATCAAGGCGACGATGGATCGAGTGATGTGCGTAGTTCGAGTATCAGGGACACTCTCGAGTCCCTTCGAATCTCGCAGAGGGTTACGGCAAGGTGATGGTCTTTCGTGCTTGCTGTTCAACATTGCTTTGGAGGGTGTAATACGAAGAGCGGGGATAAACACGAGTGGGACGATTTTCACGAAGTCCGTTCAGCTGCTTGGTTTCGCCGATGATATTGATATTATTGCTCGTAAATTTGAGACGATGGCGGAAACGTACATCCGACTAAAGAGTGAAGCCAGGCGAATCGGATTAGTCATTAATGTGTCGAAGACAAAGTACATGATGGCAAAGGGCTCCAGGGAGGAATCACCGCGCCCGCCACCCCGAATTCATATCGACGGTGATGAAATCGAGGCGGTTGAAGAATTCGTGTACTTGGGCTCACTGGTGACCGACGACAACGACACCAGCAGAGAAATTCAGAGGCGCATTGTGGCAGGAAATCGTGCCTACTTTGGACTCCGCAGAACTCTATGATCGAATAAAGTTCGCCGTAACACGAAGTTAACCATCTACAAAACGTTGATTAGACCGGTCGTCCTCTATGGGCACGAAACATGGACCCTACGTGCAGAGGACCAACGCGCCCTTGGAGTTTTCGAACGGAAGGTGTTGCGTACCATCTACGGCGGAGTGCAGATGGAAGACGGGACGTGGAGAAAGCGAATGAACCACGAGCTGCATAAGCTGCTGGGAGAACCAACCATCGTCCATACCGCGAAAATCGGGAGGCTACGGTGGGCGGGTCACGTCATCAGGATGTCGGATAGCAACCCGACTAAAATGGTTCTCGAGAGTCATCCGACCGGTACAAGAAGACGTGGAGCGCAGCGAGCTAGGTGGGTCGACCAAGTAGGGGACGATCTGCGGACCCTACGCAGAGTGCGGAACTGGAGACAAACAGCCATGGACCGAGTGGAATGGAGGCGGCTACTATGTACAGCAGAGGCCACCCCGGCCTTAGCCTGACCGGTAAGCTTACCTAGGTAAGGTAAGTACTTGTATCCTGTAAATATGTAGTTAGTGAATAAATGTAATCTTTGTACGGTTTCGTTTTACTAAACGTTATGCGTGTGTTCTTGGACCTCAAAGAAATGTCCTGCTTTGAATTTGGGGCACAGTGAAACGAACCCCCCTTCCGGTCCTGTGCCAAGGATGAGCTACCCACGGAAAATTCCCGCTCGTGTTGGGGGATCGAGGAGCCAATTACAGTCCACTTCCAATACCCGTCAATCCAAGGACTCTCCCCTAACAGATAACTTCATTAGTTTTTTTTTTTCAAGAGTCTTGGCAGATCGTTGTATCAGAAACGAGAAAAGCACCAGGACCTCCTATCCATTCAAAAATGTGTACTTCTGGATAGGGGTCTGGCGTGATTGGTTGAAAATGATAAGCGTTTTCAACCGAATTCAGCAATACTACCGTTGCTGAATAGTAATAATCGATCGACTGACTAAAGTTTCTTGTTACGATCAATCCGCAGTCATATTCTGAATGAGCTGACTGGTTTCGTGTCGGATCACTTCTACACTCAGCGAAAAAACTAGCGAAATTCATCGAAATAGGGTAAGGACTGTATCGGAAATTAACTATAAACATTCAAAATGCTCTATCTCGACGCACGGTTGGTCTTTTCATTCCGGTTCTTCTATGAAATCTTCACAATATAGTTAATTTTAGAACAGCTTGAATAAAATTGGAAAATGTTTAGTATTATTGAAAATATGGGTATATGAGTATGCCACACAAAATAACAATCTGGACAAACAGTTTTCATTTTAAATTTTTTTAACGTTTCAATCATTTGTAACGAACAAAAATTGTACGGGGAAAAATCTTGAAAATAATGATTATTACTAGCAGTTATGTACACATAACATATCACTCAAAACCGACTTTTGAAATGCTTATTTTGGATACAAAAACCTCCAACATTAATAATATGGTCTATCCCAAAAAACACCTACTTTTTGGTCGAACTTTGACGCCCTGTTTTAAAAATCTTTAGAGGTTATAAAATTCCGTTCTCTGGTAAAACTACCTCTTCAATAGATTTAAATACATACCCAATCGAAAAAAATGCAAATTTTCAACTTTTTGTATTTATTATTTGCGTAATCGTTCTTTGAAGACGCATAAAAAAAATAGTTTCTCGAAAAATAGCCTTTTTTCATTTTTAAGAATTGCTCTAATCTGCGGAGCGAATTTTTCTTGATAAAAATAATTTTCCTATATCATGAGCATTCTGAAAAAGAATATATTTGCGCAAAAATAAGAGAAAAAATTGAATATTTTCCCACAGTTTTCGCAATTTTAAATTTTTAGGAGGTGTCCAAAATTTTAAAAACATTTGTGCAATCTTTGAGATAAAAGTCCAAGTTAAATGAATATTTTTTGAAAATTAGAACTGCCATTCTTTATTTAAGAGATTTATATAGTATCTCCAAAAATAAAGTTATGTTTATTTCGAACAGATTATTTTTTAGGCAATTGTGAACGTTTATAGTTAATTTCCGATACAGTCCTTATGTGTACCGTTCCTTGGCCTAATATGCCAACCGCCTTGACAGTTTTGACCATAACTCGTGAATTTATAGCAGTATAAATGATGTGTTCACTCTATCACGCACTCTAGGCAGGGCATGTTTCTGCAATTGGAAGCAAATTGGCGTAAATATTCAAGAACTTGCTTATTTACGTTGAAAAGATTCGATGCGATGGTATGCAACGTTGGTCTACGGTACAAAAATTGGCCTACTAGTGGATACAACGTTGGCCTATTGCTGTCCAAACGCTAGAACACTGTATTCTATAATTTTTTAATATTTCAGCTGAAGTATTATCACTGTTTGTTCACCAATCTTGCTTTCAAATTACATTTTCGCAGCCAAATTTTCACATAACTATAGATAAATCTCTTAAACTAAAGTTCTTTCTTAATTTAGTAACGATAACAATGCAACCCCATTATTGTGTTATATTTTTACAGTCACCGCACACAAAATCTTTCTACCCGTTCATTCTTTCTGGTTCATTTGCAAGCAATGTGTTTAACGTCACTTTTTCGGTATTGTTGACATCACTTTATTGATGGGCCAAGATTTGGGTACATAGTGAAAAAAATGTCCTCAATATTCGGCCCACATTTAATTTGTAAAATAGTTATTTTTCGTTGAAAACAAATATACAAGATCAAAAGAGCGTCTTTGACCGTCGCATAAAATGTTCAGTTATCGAGAAGTCAATTCGAAATGTTCCTGAATCAGGCCATTTATGATCATGTGTATAGACTAAGCCGAAGAATTATGGCGTCTACAAAAGCTAAACAAAGTGACATTTTCATTCAATTTTAATGCTCCAAAATGCTAAAATTGAAACGAAATGTTACAGTTGTTTGGCGCATAGCTTTTCCGATCTCCAGTTATGCGTGTTTGTTTGAGTTTTTGGTTAACGTTAAGATAGGCCGAATGAGGGGACTATGCCAACGAAGCATCCCGATACCCTACCTTATGAAAATTTGCTATAACTAATTCTTATGGATGATGTTCGGATAGGGAAATAACTATTTTCTTGTAGCAGGCATTTTACGCGCAGCTCAAACTGGAAATATATTTACGTTTTCATTATACATTTAGTTACTCAAATTATTAAACATCACTTACAAGAAATGGTTTCTCTCATCCCGCGTGAACCTCTAACGATGATCATATTTATCTCACAAACTCTGCGCTAATTCTGACACTAAAGCATATTCGAATTTCTCAATTAGTTTTTATCAACTACCACTATTTTTTACTCACGGTTTGCTACATCTGGTCCACCCTAGTTATACTAGCCCACCTTACTCTCTGGCAAGCGTATACGGAAATCTAGATTGAATGGATTTCATTATTGTACCTAACACTAGAACTCACATTGTTGTGCTTTCAACTTACGGTATGTTTGCTAATTCATCACACACTGCTTCTATAACTTACTTCTTTACCGTTCTCGAACTTAATCTAGGAATATGCCGAATGTGTTTTCATTATTTCAATGTAAACATCAACAACACAACATATCGCTATTGACCGGTCACGCATAACTCCCACCCCGGCAATGAAAACCTTTTCTCACTCACGCGCGTAAATGTGATAGAGTTCTACGCCGTCAACAGATGACATAAGAAAACCTTATAAAAATTGATCGTGCTTGCTATGACAAATTTCATAAGATAGACTTATGAAAAGAACAAGAAAATCCTAAAATGATGCAGACTGGATTCGATCCACGAACGTCGGGATCGCCGAGCCCGTGTTTTATCCACACGGCTATCGACGCTTGAGAATGCCATGTTGCTAAACATGGATAAAAGCCAAGCTATGAGACGATTTTACGTTATAGAGTGACCTTATGAAATTCATCCGAATCATTATGAATTATTTAAAGGCCGTTTCATAAGTTGGGCCTTATGGTAGACTTAAGGTTATTTGGCTGAGTGTACATATTCTCTCTCATTCTCTCACTCTCTTCTCCGATAAGTGACAGTTGATTATTCGATCGGGAATGTCTACACAAACTTCATAACATCAGTGGGTACTAGTTTCTAAGTAAGTAACCAAATCGAGTTGGATTATTGAATTGGTCCTAATCAATAAATGGTATAATGATATGATAGTTTAAAATCAATTATCTTCTTTTTTTTATTTATTAAAGTTTGAAATACATTTATATACAATAATATCTATCTCTACAGGGTCGTTGAAATTAGATGATACTGGAGTCATGGGAGAATTGTCTGGTTCGTATTCATTGTTGGTAACACTCCATTCCAGTTTGAAATTAAATACCTGTGCACAGATGATGAGTCAGGTTGTGCAACGGTACATATTAGAGTGGGTCATCGTTTATATGGAAAATTGAAAAATTCAATGGTATCCCTTCAGATCAAAGCTTTTTTGATCCCATTTCAGGACCCAAATAAGTGTGCAAAATTTGCCCACGATCGGTTATGTCTACGTTTTGCGAATCGCGTTTGAAGTTTGTATGGGGTTTTACATGGGAAAACACACTTTTTTTTGCATTTCTCTCATAACAAGCTCGAATTTTTCTAAAACCGTGTAACCGATATAGTGAAAACATAGCCTAGGGTGTCCTGAAAAACTTTGTCGAAGACCGCGAAGTCATCTGATGCTTATGAAAAAAAAAATATAGCGTAGGCATTGCTTGCCGAAACAGAATGATTTTGTTGCTATTGTTATTCCTTTACACGTTAAAACATAAACACCTGCATGCGGTTCGTTGGTTATAACTATTTTTACAAGCATCGAATCGTTTTGCGGTCTTCAACAAAGTTTTTCAGAACATGCTAGGCTATCATTTTACAGTATCGGTCAAAAAGTTTCAGACAAACTTTTTCAACTTATGACAAAAATGCAAAACAGTAGGTTTTCCCATACAAAATCCAATACAAATTTCAATTGCAATGCGCAAAGTGTAGACGCAACCGATCGTGCTCAAATTTTGCACAGATACTCAGGACCAGAAACGGAACCAAAAAAGCTTTGATCTGAGAAAACGGTTCCGATGACCCACGCTAGTACATATCTTGAGCGGCCAGATTAAAGATGTTATCCCTTTGTAATTAGCGTACGTTTGCCTATGGCCTTTAGTGTAAATTGATCCTATGAGGACATTTACTCTGCCGGTAAACAATTCATAATCTTCCCATGAGAATTTTGTGTTTTGATTAATGCAGCCCTGTACTTGTGCTCTCTTAATGATTGACTGGGGGTACATGGTAATACAGGGCGTGCAATTCTAACATCATAATACATCCTTCAGCAGCTGAAACTGTACCGCGCTCTCGCTGTATACGACGAGTGAGGTTTTTTGAAAGTGTTGTACTTTTCACAAAGGCGCGCGTCCTGAAAGGTTGAGAACCAGCATCGCCCAAAAGCACATGAATGTTTAGTTTATAAACCGAAATTCGCTCAGCGTCCTCTATATTAGGAAATTTTCTCACTAGATGGTGTTGTACGATAATTGATTTGTGTCGCCTATCAAAAAGATCCCTGAATTATTATAATAATTTCTCCCAGGACTATTTCCGTGATCTCTCACGGATTTGTTCCGGAATTTCTCCATGAATCCTTTAAGAACTCTTTTCAGGATTTCTTTATTTTTCTGGGATTTCTTAATTGATATTACCGGTTTTCCTCCAGGAATTTCTTCCAAGAGTCATGCAGTGATTCCTTCAAAGATTCTTCCCAGGATTCCTTTAGACTTTAGAGATTCCTTCTGTGACTCATTTCGGCAGTTTTTGAGGTATTCTATCTGAGTTTCATTTGGGGTTTCATTTAATGACTGTAACATATTCTGAGTTTCCATCAAGGATTTCTCCAGGGATTCCTCATTGAATTCCTTCGAAGATTTCTCATAGATTTCATTACCGATTCCTTGACTGATTCTTGCTGGATTTTCCTTTAGGGATTTCTCCCAAAATACTGGCAGGAAATCATTCTGAGATTCACATAATGATTTCTCAAGGATTTCATTCTGAATTTTTCAAAGTTTGCTTCATGAAAAGCAGCGTTTTACACGGAATCCCTCCTTCCAAAAACAATCCTTGAACGACCGAAAATTAAAACCAGACACTTTGGTGGTCTCACCGGATTAAAATAGTTTGAAAAAGGTCAACTAAGAGTGACAGCGTAAAGCAAAGCAAAGCAAAGATAACCGTACACATCGTAACTGCTACTCCGTGATTGACCAGAACAATCGAAGTTGCATAGAGATCCAATGAATGATGCTTGGGAATAGCTAGACACTCTCAAAGTGCACAATTCGAGAGTTCAATATTTGAAAGTCAATAACGGCGCCGGCCACGTCCTTACGGTCATCGGGAAAGGGGAAAAATGCACGCTTCTGATTTCGCATTCAATATTCGCGTCCCCATCTCCGTACCGAGAAAATCGGCCAACTCACGGAAATAGTCACGCGTTTCCCACAGTATTGAAGTTAGAGTATACGGAGAATAAACTTTCAAGCTTAGATAGCTATTTTCTAATTATGTATTTTACAAGGAGTAGTCTCATGTGTTACCTATGATCGACAGTCGTTGAGGTAATTAAGCCAATTATTTTAAATTTGCTCAATGATTGTTGTGAACTGCAATAATTTTCTACTTCCATTTTTATCGCTCCAATATTAGGCCTGCACCAGAGCTACAAAATGCATTGGCGAAGTTACCCCAACTTTTTCTTGTTGTAAAGAAAAAAAAAACTCAGAATAACCTCACCCAGTTCCATGTTGTCGGATGACCGCAACCACTCCTTAACCCTCAAAGCCCGAGGACAAACGTTTTATTTTTAACCGGTTGATACTCAGGAACTATGAATATAAAAATAAGTGGTTTTCACTATGATCGATGGGAAGAGTTGCACTTCATGCAAGGGTAATTGTCAAACCGGAAGTCCATGCTTGATCCTGATATTGCACCGGAAATAAGTGTTCCCTGGTATTATGTTTCGAGCGGCTACCTTCTACCAAGGCTGTGGCACTAGGTACCAATAAACTGGGAACAGGATTTATAGTGTTGGGCAAGATGTGACAACGTGTGATCGGGTGGCAGCCGATCAACGCAGGATGTGCATGTTGAGAGTTAAGGGCCGTTTCTTCAACTACAGCATCATCAACGTCCACTGCTCACACGAAGGGAGACCCGATGACGAGAAAGAAGCGTTCTACGCGCAGTTAGAGCAAACATACGATGGTTTCTCGCCGCGTGACGTGAAAATCGTTGTCGGCGACATGAACGCGCAGGTAGGAAGGGAGGAAATGTACAGACCGGCAATCGGGCGAAATAGCCTGCACGCCGTATCGAATGATAACGGCCAGCGATGCGTAAACTTTGCAGCCTCCCGTGGTATGGTAGTCCGAAGCACCTTCTTCTCCCGCAAAGATATCCACAAAGCCACCTGGAGATCACCCGACCATCAAACAGTAAATCAAATCGACCACGTTCTAATCGACGGTAAATTCTTCTCGGATATAACCAATGTCCGCACATACCGTAGTGCGAATATAGATTTGGATTACTACTTAGTCGCTGTATGCATGCGCCCAAAACTTTCGACAGTTATCACTACGCGTCGAAGTCGAACGCCGCGACTCAACATCGAGCAGCTGCGTAACGTAGAAGTGGCTCAAGACTACGCGCAGCAGTTTGGAGTGGTCCTACCAACGGAAGAGCAGCTTGGCGCAGATACACTTGAAGATGGCTGGAGGGAGATCCGATCCGCCATAGGTAGTACCTCAGCTACAGCACTAGACTTCGCGACTCCGGATCACAGAAACGGCTGGTACGACGGCGAATGTGAGCAGTTGAAAAACGAGAAGAATGCAGCATGGGCGAGAATGCTGCAACACCGGACGAGAGCGAATAAGGCACGTTACATACAGGCGCGGAACAGTCTTCCGGATGAAGAAGCGCCAGCAGGAAGAACGAGATCGCGAAGCGATGAAAGAACTGTACCGCGCTAAGGACACACAAATGTTCTACGAGAAGCTGAACCGCTCGCGCAGAGGCTTTGTGCCACATGCCGACATGTGCCGAGATAATCACGGGAATATTCTCACGAGCGAGCGTGAGGTGGCGGCAGCATTACGATGAGCACCTCAATGGTGACGTTGCAAGTACCGAAGGTGGCGTGGTAACAGATCTAGGAGTACGTGCACAGGACGAAAGACTTCCGACCCTGACCTCCAAGAAATTGAGGAGGAGGTTGGCCGGTTGAAAAACAACAAAGCCGCTGGAGCAGATCAACTACCAAGCGAGCTTCTAAAATACGGTGGAGAAACACTGGTGTGAGCGCTACACAGGGTCATTACCTAGATTTGGGAGGCAGAAGTATTACCAGAGGAATGGATGGAAGGTATCGTGTGTCCCATCTACAAAAAGGGCGAGAAGTTGGATTGCGAGAACTTCCGCGCGATCACACTACTGAGCGCTGCCTACAAGATACTCTCTCAAATGTTATGCCGCCGACTATCACCAATTGCAAGAGAGTTCGTGGGGCAATATCAGGCTGGATTTATGGGTGAACGCGCTACAACGGACCATCCGCCATGTGTTGCAGAAATGCCGCGAATACAACGTGCCCACAGATCACTTGTTCATCGATTTCAAATCGGCGTATGATACAATCGATCGAGAACAGCTATGGCAGATTATGCACGAATTTGGATTCCCGGGTAAACTGATCCGATTGATCAAGGCGACGATGGATCGAGTGATGTGCGTAGTTCGAGTATCAGGGACACTCTCGAGTCCCTTCGAATCTCGCAGAGGGTTACGGCAAGGTGATGGTCTTTCTTGCTTGCTGTTCAACATTGCTTTAGAGGAAATTCAGAGACGCAATGTGACAGGAAGTCGTGCTTACTTTGGACTCCGCAGAACTCTACGATCGAATAAAGTTCGCCGTAACACGAAGTTAACTATCTACAAAACGCTGATTAGACCGGTCGTCCTCTATGAGTACGAAACATGGACCCTACGTGCAGAGGACCAACGCGCCCTTGGAGTTTTCGAAAGGAAGGTGTTGCGTACCATCTACGGCGGAGTGCAGATGGAAGACGGGACTTGGAGAAGGCGAATGAACCACGAACTGCATCAGCTGCTGAGAGAACCAACCATCGTCCATACCGCGAAAATCGGGAGGCCACGGTGGACGGGTCACGTCATCAGGATGTCGGATAGCAACCCGACGGAAATGGTTCTCGAGAGTCATCCGAACGGTACAAGAAGACGTGGAGCGCAGCGAGCTAGGTGGGCTGATTAAGTGGAGGACTTGTGGACCCTTCGCAGAGTGCGGGACTGGAGACACACAGCCATGGACCGAGTGGAATGGAGACGGCTACTATGTACAGCAGAGGCCACCCCGGCCTTAGCCTGATCGGTAAGGTAAAGTACCATAAAAATTCAACAGTTCAAAAGTGGAAATCGTGTACGTCCCGCCCCAAAAAGTCATCACCAAATCGCCTTACAAAGCCCAACACCGCCGTATCGATTTCCACCTCCTAAGCAAACCGGCTTTAAATCAACCGATACGTGATTCGACGCCCCATAATCACAGGGTGCGAAACTCGGTCACATGATGTTCCTGGTGATGTAATCCGAGCGAGCGCCACCCAGCATCCCTGGAACGCCCTCCCTCGCCTCGGTGTAGTAGCCCGGTATGGGTGCCGTGGGACCCTCATTAAATTGTTTAAATAATAGAGCAGCGGCGCGTGCGACCGGGTGAAATGTAAATCAATTATTTGATCAACAGAGACCGGACCGGCTTCGCTGCCGGGCGGATCCAAATGGCCCTCCTCGTGGACACGATTGGATTGTGCGTAAGGGCGGTCGGTTGGTTGGTTGGTGGATGTCAGTGTGTGGCTTAAAATGCAATTTTCATGACACTCGCTCGCACACCTACCTACCTATTGGCTTAATGAAACATGATGACACCATTTCTCTGCCTAAGGGCTGATGGTGATGCTGGGAGGCGTTGAGGCGGATGGTTTCAACTCGATTCCACTCGGCGTGGCGGTGCGGTGGTCGGTTCAATGCTCCGATGATACCGATAAATCTGTCTTTGTTTGAAAGCCGGCACTCCAATGGGCCACTCCGCTCGGTTTCACGTGGTTCATTGAGTTCGCGGTAGTGCAGCAATTTTATGGCTCAATGGACTAGCGGGGACTTTGTCACATATTTTTTCATGGCGGCAATGGGTGTTATTACTGACCCGCAGTCGAACTGATTGTTGTCAATTTCCGGAGTATTTAGAGCAAAACCCGATGTGGACATAGTTAATTCTGTTTAAGCTGGTATCGAGAGAGCTGAATCATTCGACTCTTTGTCATCGATTTTAGTTAATTTGTGTTCAATCCTTGATATGGCTGAGTACCCATCTGGGTTAAACATGGAACACCGACAATGAAGCGGGTACCGGTAAAGGATCCGTCGCATACGCTTGGCTAGAGTTACCACATGCGGAGCTGGGAACAAAGTTTATGCTTCTCTACACGTCCAACAGGATTGTTTCGTTTGCCGTACGGTACAGTCTGGAAACCGACGAACCGCAGATTTATGTCTTCACCTCTGGTGCTGACTGATAGAGCAAGGTGCCGGCTGCAGAACTGAACCGCTCTCGGTTTCATTTGTTCTGTTCGCAGAACTTCCGCAGCATCGGGCACTGGTGTGGGCAGGTAACTTAGATAAGCAGGGTTTGAAGAATCATTGTAGTGGACAGATGGCTTGGAAAAATGGTACGTTTCTATAAAAAGTTGTATTTCAACAGAACAGTGGAACAATTATCTGAAAGATTTCATGGGATAGCAATTCAGCGAAAAAAAAATCTCGAGGATTGCATTAGAAAAATGGTTTCACCGGGCTGCAAAATAGTGAGTCAACAAACAGCGTCCAACACAGCTCTGACCCTGCCGAGAGGGCAGCAGGAACAGGGGTCCAGGGGCATGATGAACCCTTTCCTCTTATGTGAGTCAGGTGGGAGCTTAAGATTCTATCATAGGAACGTAAGGAACGACGCCAGTTAGTTCCTGATTAAGGAATACTGATCTTGATTTGAAATTGGTAACTGAGATGGTACACGGTTAGATAACGACGCATAAGTGAGCTGGTAGCGACGGAAGTCGGCAGTCTATCCTCTTAGAATGGTTCGGTGACTGTGACCTGAAACCGCGGATAGGCTAATGTCGGCGTTGGCCATAACACCGTAGCGAGGCCATAAAGTACGTTCCCGACCTGTACCCTGTTTAGGCGACATACTCCTGATTAGCGCTGATCCGGATCTGGTCTCACTCAGTGTCCATAAGGGCCTGGGCCGACCCTCGGGTGGCCTCCCTGCTTGCATAGATAACCACCAGGATCCTTGGCAACTACTGCATTGACAAAGATGGATAGCGGCTCTGAGAGGGGCCCAATAGACATGACTAATAGCGCATTTGCCCAAAAGTAAACGCGGCAAACCCCTAAGGATAGGAACTGCCGCATTTTTTGCTCTCCTTTTACTCCATTCTTATGGGAGATAACATTGCGGCGTTTCCTCGAGTGCGGCTGTTCCTTTCCAGATTTGCCGCGTTGAATTTCGTGCAAATGCGCGTTTGGAACATTCAAAAGCCACGCGGTGAACCATATTCAGCACACTATTATTAGGCAAATCTGGCTGAGACATCGAATTTTGTGAATCTGTTCGAATGGTTCAAATTGTAAAAACTTATATGGGAATGGATAGAGCGTTGCATAAGAGAAAAGTTAAAAATATCATTACATAATCTTGAAGAAATACTAAATAGAGAGATACACGAAAACCAATACCAAAATAAAACGGCATTATGGTTAACAACAATAGGAATTAGCTATAATTTAAAGATTTTTTGGAATAATAATTTAGATAGTTTCGTTGACAGCATTCGAGAAAAAAGATGGAACAATAAGTAATGGTATAGAAAATGTTTTCAAAAATGGATAAATGTATTGTAACAGGTTAAAATAGTAGAAGTTTTGTAATGTTCTTTTTTTTCGTTAAAAAATCGGATCAGCAGAATCGATTCACCGATTTAATCGAATGCATTAACCCTTTGAAGCCGAAATTTTTCCAAGCGTTATTTTGAAGTTTTTTTTACGTTTTTCTGTAGCTTTGGTTTTCTGGATATCCTAGGTCATCCAAACTATTCTTGAGTTTAGATCCTTAAGTCGATGGGTGTAACGGAAACTTCTTTCATTTTACAAAGCTACGATTTGTTATCTATCATGTCCAGCAAGTCTTCTGAATGGTTAATATACAGTATCAGATCAGTCTGGATATCCTAAGTTATCCAAACTGTTCTTGAGTTTAGATCCTAAAGTCTACGGGTGCAACGGTAACTTCTTTCATTATACAAAGCCACGATTTGTAATCTATCATGACCAGTAAGTCTTCTGAAAGTTCAATAGGCAGTATCAGATCAGTCGGGATATCCTTGGTCATCCAAACTGTTCTTGAGTTTAGATCGTAAAGTCTACGAGTGAAGCCAAATATCCTGAGATCAGTCTTCCCACGAACTTAACCCATGTTCAGCTTCTGTACGTTTTCTCGCATTTGTGTTTAACGTCGAACGCCAAACGTCGGAGTACCCGTGTTTGCTAACGTACTCCGTACCGAAGCGTACTCAAGTACAAAACTTGTGTACGTACCGAAGTACAAAACAAAAATCGAACCGAGCGCAAATCGCGAATGCAACCCGAAGTGGCACTCGGATTGGTAAACGAGTGGTGCCGAACTGTTAATCGTCGTTCTAGAAAGTTCTTTTCGGTACGATCGCTTCCCACTTCGTTTCGTGCGGTACACATGTACTGTACACAAGTTCGTACTTGTGTTCAAAATGAAACTCGAACATAAGTACACGTTTGGGTACTGATTTGTGTGTTGCGGTTTAAACACGAAGTCGGAGTACAGGCGGAGTATGAATACAGCAGTACTTAGCGAGTTCAGTGTTCGTTTGGGAAGACTGCCTGAGATTTCCCAGAACTCTGAGAAGTATTCCAACATAGTTCCGAGATGAAGTCCCGCAGACTGCTGAGAGAAACTCCACCAGGATTTTTAAAGAGACTCCTCCAGAATTCTTAATTCTAGAATTATGAGAGAGATATTTCTTCAGAATGCTGAAAATGATTACACCAGAATCTTGAGCGACATTATCTAGAAAAGAAAGCAAGACTCTTCTGGCATCTTGGTAGGCATTCTCTCTGAATTCTATCAAGTATTTTCCTGAGAGAGATTGCTCCATATCTATGAGGCAGATTGTCTCAGAGCCCTGAGAAGAATTCTCCCAGAATCCCAGAAATGTGATAGATTGTCTCAGAATCCTAAGAGGAGTTTTCCCTTGAGATTCTCCCAAAATTTCCCAGAGTCCTAAGAGAGATTATTCCAGAATCCTGAGGGGAATTCAATGAGGGGTTCTTACATTCTTGAAATACATTCATCTTTGAATACTGAGAGAAGTTCTCACAAAAAAAAAATATTTTCGAAATTTTAAGATAAATTCCCCAAAAAACTTAAAAGAAATGTCCCAGAATTCTGAAAAGGGCAGCTTAGAACCCTAAGAAGGATTACTCCAGAATCTTGAGAAAGGTTCCCTTAAAGTACTGGGCGGGATTGCCAAAGAAAGCTGAGATATAGTCTCACAGAATTCACAGAGTCTTCCAAGTATTCTCCTAGAATTTCCCTAAAATCCTGGGTGGATTATTTTAGAATGCTGAGAATACAGTCAGGTTTTTTATGCGGGGGATACGTACCGCGTAAAAAATACTCAGTTCAAAATTCAAAAAACTGCGTATAAAAAGTCTCACCATTTCTCGACGCAAAAATAAGACGATGAAATTTTTCTTTGTATGGAGTTTTTATTTACGCGGCCGCGTAAATGAAAACCGCGTAAAAAAAAGTCCTGACTGTAATTATGCCATAATGCCAAAACGTATTCCCCAGTATTCTACGAGTGATTTCCTCAGAATCTTGAGAGCAG
This sequence comes from Aedes albopictus, assembly GCF_035046485.1. Classification (NCBI taxonomy): domain Eukaryota; kingdom Metazoa; phylum Arthropoda; class Insecta; order Diptera; family Culicidae; genus Aedes; species Aedes albopictus. The sequence goes on from NC_085138.1 coordinate 350,028,090, forward strand.
CATAAGAGGGATTCATCCAGATTCTTCAAAAAAATATATCTAGAAACCTAAGAGGGATTTTCCCGAAAATCTGGTAAGGATTATCCCTGGAAGGGATTACGAGAACTTTTAGAATAGACTTCCCCAGCAAACTGAGAAGGATTCTCTAGAATTCTGAGAGGTATTCCCAAATAAAACAGAAAAAATACCACAGGTTCCTGAAAAAATTACCCTAGAATCTTTGAAAGGACTCCCTTTACTCCTGAAAGGATTGTCCTAGAATCCTTTGGATAATTACACAAGAATTTCAAGAGAATCTTCCCATAATCATGTCAAGGATTTTCCCTGATTACTAAGAGGGATTCTCCCAGAATCTCGAAAGAGATTTCAGACAGCAACTGCTCCTGAATATAGAAAAAAGAATTCTACTGGGATTCTCGTAGAATGCTGAGACGGATTTTTCCGAACCCTAAGAGGAATCACATAGATCACATAGATTTGTGAGGGATTCTCTAAAATCCAAATTTCTCTAGAGAATCCTGCCCACAATCTCGTGAGAGATTCTTTAATAATTAATAACTCTGAAAGAAAGCGTCCTGAGAGAAATTTCCCCGGAATCCTGACGGGGATTACTCCAGATAACAGAATTTTCAGAGAATCCTGGGAAGTGTACCCGCAGAGCATTTAGTGATATTCCCCCAGAATCTTAAAATGATCTTTCGCAGTATCCTAAGAAGGACGCCCCTAGAATCCTGTATGGGATTCCCTCAGAATTCTGAGAGGAGTTTCGCCACAATTCTGAGAATACTCTTTAAGAAGTCTGCGAGGAGTTCCGGAGAATGCTGAAAAAGATTTCCTCATTCGTTTCGTCGATTCCGTTCCACGTACCCGATGGTGCTCTCGGCTGCGTCGTTGATGGCTGCTTTCACTGTGCTCCAGCAGTCCTCTAGAGGGGCCTCATCGAGCTCGCCCTCGTCTGGCAACGCGGCTTCGAGATTCTGCGCGTATGCTGAGGCGACATCCGGTTGCTTCAGTCGCTCTAGGTTGTACCGTGGCGGTCGCCGGTACCGTACATTGTTGATGACGGAGAGTTTTGGGCGCAGTTTGACCATCACCAGATAGTGGTCGGAGTCGATGTTGGCGCCACGATAGGTCCTGACGTCGATAATGTCGGAGAAGTGCCGTCCGTCAATCAGAACGTGGTCGATTTGAGATTCCGTCTGCTGTGGTGATCTCCAGGTGTAACGATAAGGGAGGCTGTGTTGGAAAAAGGTGCTACGTATGGCCATATTTTTGGAGGCGGCGAAATCAATGAGTCGTAGGCCATTTTCGTTCGTTTGCTGGTGGGCGCTAAACTTACCAATCGTCGGTCTGAATTCCTCCTCCTGGCCTACCTGAGCGTTCAAATCTCCTATGATGATCTTGACGTCGTGGCTTGGGCAGCGGTCGTACTCGCGTTCGAGCTGCGCGTAAAATGCGTCCTTGTCATCATCAGTACTTCCGGAGTGTGGGCTGTGCACGTTTATTATGCTGAAGTTGAAGAATCGGCCCTTGATCCTCAACCTGCACATTCTTTCGTCGATCGGCCACCAACCGATCACGCGCCTCTGCATATCACCCATCACGATGAAAGCTGTTCCCAGCTCGCGTGTGTTGCCGCAGCTCTGGTAGATGGTATGATTACCTCTAAACGTTCGCACCATGGATCCTGTCCAACACACCTCCTGCAGCGCTACGATGCCGAACCCGCGGTCCTTCAGTAGATCGGCGAGTATGCGGGTGCTCCCAATGAAGTTGAGAGATCGGCAGTTCCACGTACCGAGTTTCCAATCGCAAGTCCTTTTTGTTCGCTGGGGTCGTTGCCGTTGGTCTCGGTTCGTATTATTCTGTTGCTGATTTTCCGTTACAATGGGTTTTTACGGCTGGCTCGTAGGGCCTGACACCAACCCCCTACTTTCCGGAGGACCATAGTGCACAGTTGAGCTTAGAGTCCTTCCCTGGCACTCGGACGTAGATCAGCCGCCCCTAACATGGGGATCAGACGCTGTTGTGAGCCGCTCCTCCTGGAGAACAGACGCTCAGGTTTGCCGAAGCAAACCCCCCCTTCCCTGTCAGCCTACGACCAAAGGTCCCACCGGGGTTGGTTACCCGATCTTCCCTAAGGTTGCTCATAGTTTCCGGCCGGTACCGCGTGGAGGTAGGGATAGGAGTTGCTGGGCAGAGGCTAGTGGATCACAATGGGATCTGAATTGCGCAGCATACCCAGCCTTTACCGTGCCTATATAAACCACCTGATTACCGAAATACAAAAAAATCTTTGACTGGAACTTGACTCTGGCAGTTCTTCGGTCCGTTCAGGAGGAACCTTCTCGAACTCCTCCTTAGTCCGGATACCGTTCTATTTAACTAATAGAGAAAGCCTTCTCCAATCGAAAGACAACCGCACCTCCCACATGGCAAAACCGTGACAGGCTACCTATCACATGGAACTTGCACCACAGTGACAAAACTGTGACAAGTTTCCGGTAGACCTTGCACCACGCTAAGGCCGGTGGAACAAGCGAAACGTATTACACGTTAAGACAAACCGCACGTTCGAAGTCTAAAATGAAAGAGTGAAAATAAGTGATTATTAAAATGCCGCATCATGAAACTTGGGAGGATATCCGACAACAAGTCGATGATCAAGTGCAAGCATTAAAACTTATTGACGAAATCGGTCTAAACGCGTATCATCGAATTAATCAAACGCGATTTAGACAAATATACAAAGTTGAATACGTCCCATGCAAGGGCGTTAAAATTGAAAGTTTATGGGCAAGTGCAGATGCCCTGATAGAAGCTGACCGTGAGAAGCAAGAAAAAAAAAAGTGAATTAGCGATGACATGAGTGAATTAAAATCTAAACATAGACAAAAGTGAATCAGTATATTAAACAAAATCCTAGCAGAAGAACATTTTAGTAAAATGGGCTGGTTCAGTGCAGACGAAGTTATCAACGTCGATGGTAGTGCACATAATACGATCCAGACAGTCGCTCTCAGGGCAGCAGGGACGAAAGTCCTGGGGCCTGACGCACCCCCTGCTTGCGAGTCAGCCGCGTATTTAGTCGCCGGCTAAGAATAGGACTACTAACCCCAATTCAAGGTGTCAAGCGACCCGTGCTGAGGAATGAGTGATCGAGGGGGTGAAAAAGATGCTCGATCTTTAACGGAGCCTGTGGGGTACCTGGGCACCCTCCACAGTAAGCTGTCCCTTACCGCGTTAATGCAGGGCTCTGGCGTGGTGGACATTCTTTTCCGTGCGACTCGTGGGATTCTAACATGAAATCGAACAAAAATAATCATAATTCAGGTGGAAGAAGTAGTGAGAGCAACCCCTTCTCAAGAAGCGGGTTGATGAGGTCTCCGACAAGGAGAAGTGAGGAGATAGGCGCTGGGAGTTGCGTACGCAGCTCAAGCGTGGGTGCTCCAATCCACTTCCCGGCAAGCCAGCCGGTGAAGGTTATGGACGGAGCGTGGTTGTTGAGGGCCGTCAACCAAGAAACCAAAGGACGGTCCACAATCGAGGTGGCTGAGCAGCAGCTTGGCATAATCATCGACTTTGCGTCCACTAATTCGAACATAAGCAAGGACCTGAAAACGGCCTTGCTTCGACTTAGGGTGTCGATCGACGATGCCAAGCAGGAGCACGCGGCACTAGCGTTGCTGACTGCTGCAGCAGCGGGGCCTGCAAATGAGAAAGTGCCGAAGTTTACCCAAACGGAGGCATTCACCTTCGCAGGAAGTCCTAAACAGGCGGAAGCGACTGCTCGCGACAAACGGGGCAAGCAATCGCAGAAGCGGGTGAGGCAGCCGTCAGGCGAGGAGCTGTCTGGCGGTTCCCGCAAAGCCAGGCGAATCATTACCCCGAAAGTCGGTAATAATGCCTGAAGGTCGGACCCCAGCCAGGGTTCCCGGAAAGCTGGGAAGGGTGGGCCTGAAAAGGCTGGCCCGTTCCGGAACGATGGGAACAAGGGGTTGCGATCGCTGGTGAGCCCTCAACAGCCACAGAGCAGGGCGATCCAAGGGGAGGACTCCCCTTGGACGAAGGTAGAGCGGAAGAAGAAGAAGAAGACAAATCCGCAGTAGTAGCGCAGGACGCTAAGCCAAGGCGTAAGAAGGCAGGTGCCAAGCGCGAGAAAGGCAACGCGATCGTCATCAAGACGGAACAGTCCAAGTACTCGAACGTCTTGAAGATGATGCGAAGCGACGCCAAGCTTGAGGGTCTTGGAGCCGACGTACGCAGTATTAGACGTACTCGTACGGGCGAGATGATCCTGGAGCTGAAGCGCCAGAAGGAGCACAAGGGCGCCGCCTATAAGAGGCTGGCAGAAGAGGTCCTTGGTGAGAGTGTGCAGGTGAGGGCTCTGACACATGAGGCGACTCTGAAGGTCTAGGACATTGATGAGATCACCCAAGTGGAAGAGCTCGTCACGGCACTGCGGCAACAGTGCGATGTGCAGGTGGCCGCCACAGCCGTTAAGCTACGGAAAGGGCCAGCAGGGACACAGATAGCTTTGGTTTAGCTACCCGTGGCGGACGTTAAGAAGTCCGTTAAAGTAGGGAGCATAAAGGTGGGCTGGTGTGTATGTCACCTGACATTCCACGAGCCACCAGAGGTTTTCTTCAGGTGTCTGGAACCAGGACACAAGTCGTGGGACTGCAAAGGCCTCGACAGGCGCAAACTGTGCAGGCGATGCGACGCTGAAGGTCATAAGGCCCAAAGCTGCACGAGTCCGCCCATCTGCATGATGTGTACCGGGAAATCCTCGAACAACAGACATCCGATGGGTGGTCCAAGGTGCCCGGCCTTTAAGAAAGCCGCAGTGAACAATAAATCACAGTGCAGGTGGCCAGTTCTACCGGTGCTGGTCCGGATTACTCAAATGGCCATAACTCCGAAACGCCTCGACCGATCCGGACCATTTTGAATAGCAAAAAATGCGGTAAAATTCCGGTTCGATTCGAGCTATAATCCGAAAAATCGGCCAATGGGAAGTGCTTTAAAAGTGAGTGACCTTTTTGTACACAAACATACAATGTTCGCCGCTGCAAAAGCCGCGCTCAAGACCGAGATAAAAGCAAGCAAAAAGGCCTGCTTTGAGGGTCTCTGAGTGCCAATACGAACCCGTGGGGTGACGCCTACTGGATCGTTATGGCCAAGACGAGAGGTGTGATGGCTCCTACAGAGCAATCTCCAGAGATGTTGGAGGGGATCATTGGAGGACTTTTTCCGCTTCACGATCCTAGTCCTTGGCCTCCTTTCGTAGGACAGCTGGGGACTGGGGCTGGCGATGAGGAGAGGGTCACCGATGTGGAACTTGCGGGGATAGCTAAGTCCCTTAGCGTAGGTAAGGCCCCAGGTTTGGACGGAGTTCCGAACCTGGCCTTATAAGTAGCTATTGCAGAGGCTCCCGAGATGTTCGGGTCTGCTATGCACAAATGCCTGGACGAGGGAGTTTTCCCAGAAGCTTGTCGAAGAGGCAGAGCCTGGTACTATTGCCAAAGGCGGGGAAACCACCCAGAGACCCGTAGAAATATAAACACGGCGAGAAAGGATCATCATGCTCTGGCGATCATGAGAATGTTGTTTGCTGTTAAGTAAAAAAAAACACGATATACCCATTCAAATGACGACAGAGGAAGGTCTCAGTTAACCCGTATCCGCCCAACAGAAAGAAAAAAATTCAAATGGCTGCCATTTCGTCAATTTTCAACCGATTTCTTTCATTTTTTGACCATTGCATTGTTTTGATGCCTAGTTTTAGGAAACCTATTGGTCATTTTTGAATTGTCCGGCTATCCGGAGTTATTCCGGTGAGTTACTGGGTCACATCCGGTAAAAATGACCCCAACTTCCTTTCGCCACTCAATTTCTTAGAGTAACTGCTGAAAATCCAGTTTCATTTTAGCAAATTTTCATAATCTAGACCACAGTGATATTTTCAGAAGCAAATTAGGCGAAGTAACCAGTTCCAGGCTGGATCCCTGCCTGGAATCTACTCCAGGGACCCTCAGGGAACCGGCCCAAGAGCGGTCAAATATTATTTTTCGCAATATGGGTATCAAACTTCAACTTTTCTTATACCAGTTAGAAAACGGCCCGTACAAGATGTTTTGCGCACATTGGCCACCGGGAGGACCGATCCGGTGATCCCACGCGGAACAAGATGTCGGCCATTTTGAAAACTGTTTGCATCCCACATTGGGCAGAACGCTAGTGCTCTGGATAACCATCCTAGAGGTTTCGTATCTTCAGAGAAATGTCTTGTAACAGTTTTTACTATAATCTGGTTATCTAATACTTGATCTAGATAAGTTGAAACTGATCTAGATCAGTTCTATCTTTTCATAGAAGTGTCCTAGAAGAAAAATTTCTTCTGCAAAGATGTTCATACTGCTGTTTTTGACATTTCTTCCGAAGGCACCTGGACTGTAACATGTAAACAAAAGGCACAGTGGGCCACTTCATGAAAAATGTAAAAAAAAATCATGTTTGATCAATTTTTCGTGAAAACATATTCTAAATCTAAAATAATGCTTTTACTACACGTTTGCAACCGTATCCGCCCAACAGAAAACAAAATATTCAAACGCCTTGCCTTTTGATCAGTTTGAGCGCATGCATACATACTTCAAAGCATCAGCGTAGCGGCATCGGTGTATGTGTCGCAATTTTGAAATATACGTCACTGTGAAGGCTTTTCATATTGACCCACATACTGATACTAACTTCTAACATTATGGAACGACCATAAATAACGTCACGCAAAAACTGTCCTTTTTACTTATTTACCCCTATGTACCACTTTTTGTTTGAGAACTCTGGATTTTTTGAGTTGTTGCTCAATTCCCGCTCCTCCCCTCACGAATTGTGATGAAATTTATAGACGTTCCTATATCGATCAGCTGCAAAGAAGTAGCAGAGAGTAAAAAAATATAAATTAGTCTAGTCGAAAAAAATCGCGACTTCGAAGGTTGTTGAGCCGAGAAACACTTTTTCTCCCTACGGGATTTCTTATGGTCGTGTTTGTGAAAAATAACATGAAACCTGCCCTTTTTTCACTTTTTAACGAAAAACTGCAAACAAAATCATCACCTTCATAGTTCCGATTTTTTCGTCCATTTGTCAATTTCCTCGATACCCATATATAAGGGGGCCCAGAATCAAAGGGGTGTAAGTGACCATCTTGTCGATTTTGAGCTGAGCATATCATAAAATTCTTCAGATTTCAAGCTATCAGGAACTTTTTGAAGATTGTTTCTACGATGTTTGGAAAAATTACAATATATCAGAGAAAATTGGGTTGATTTTGAAACTCCATACATTTTGTATGGGATGAAAAATTAGTCAAAAATTTTAAACCTCATTTACTCGAAAGTGGGCTTTTGTCACTTACACCGCTTTGCTTTTAACCCCCTCATATGTCATAACGTGTTGATACTGATATTATACTCCACGTCCTGTCATATTTTCATTCGTGAAATCAGCTCGCAAAATAGATAATTGCCGTATTGAAAAATATTTCAATTTCTCCGAAAACAGTTTCCACGGGATAACACCGAAACATTCCTTCAAACAATCCATGCCTTGAATAGATGACATTTCGAAACCGTAGTATCAATTGGTTAGAAAAAAAATTGCCCATACTGATGTGGTGCCGCATTTCTCCGGATGCAGATTTCCCGGGGGAACACCGGGACTGTCTTCCGTGTGTATAGTGTCAAATATGTAACAACTTTGCAGAACATAGTATAACGTTATTTCCACATCTTCGTGTTGAAAACGTCGACAATCGTGCTTTTCCCGTAGTACTAATGTTTTTTTGGGGTCGTTCATAAATCACGTAGACCGAACTTTGGTCATCTCAAAACACCCCTACCCACTTTTAGACTTTCGATCATTCAAAATTTCGAAATTATGGAGCATAAACTTTGACCAGACCTCCTTCCCTAAGAGTCTACGTGGTTTTTGAACGGCCCTTGTCTAGTTCCTCAGGGGTCATCGGAGCAGTACTCTGGGAGACTAATATCGCAGAAGCATCTACTCATAACTGTATAATAAACGAACTTTGCATATGCTGAAGTTAGACATTTATACCATCGAGACGCAAGCAATTTTCAAAATAGCCGAAATCTAGCTACCTGGGGGATCATTGGAACAGAATTACCTGAGGAAAACTTCTAATGACCATTTCCTATCTGGCATCAGAAAATGATGAAGTTTGATACCCATATTGCTAAACACGGACGAAAAATAATATTTGACCACACTTGGACCGGTTCCCTGAGGGCTCTGGAGAAAAATCCAAGTATGGGAAGCCTAATTTGCTTCTGAAATTATCATTCTGGGCTAAACTGGGAAAATTCGTTGAAATATAACTGGAATTTGAGCATTCAGACTAAGAAATTTAGCTCCAAAGGAAAATCCAGATAGGCGGACAATCCAAAAATGACCAACAGGATTCCTAAAACTAGGCAGCAATACGATTCAAATGGTTCTAAGATGAAAGAAGGCGGTTGAAAATTGACGAAAAGGCAGCCATTTGAATATTTTGTTTTCTGTTGGGCGGATACGGTTGCAAACGTGTAGTAAAAGCATTATTTTAGAATATTGTTTCACGAAAAATTGATCAAACATGATTTTTTTACATTTTTCATGAAGTGGCCCACTGTGCCTTTTGTTTACATGTTACAGTCCAGGTGCCTTCGGAAGAAATGTCAAAAACAGCAGTATGAACATCTTTGCAGAAGAAATTTTTCTTCTAGGACACTTCTATGAAAATATAGAACTGATCTAGATCAGTTTCAACTTATCTAGATCAAGTATTAGATAACCAGATTATAGTAAAAACTGTTACAAGACATTTCTCTGAAGATACGAAACCTCTAGGATGGTTATCCAGAGCACTAGCGTTCTGCCCAATGTGGGATGCAAACAGTTTTCAAAATGGCCGACATCTTGTTCCGCGTGGGATCACCGGATCGGTCCTCCCGGTGGCCAATGTGCGCAAAACATCTTGTACGGGCCGTTTTCTAACTGGTATAAGAAAAGTTGAAGTTTGATACCCATATTGCGAAAAATAATATTTGACCGCTCTTGGGCCGGTTCCCTGAGGGTCCCTGGAGTAGATTCCAGGCAGGGATCCAGCCTGGAACTGGTTACTTCGCCTAATTTGCTTCTGAAAATATCACTGTGGTCTAGATTATGAAAATTTGCTAAAATGAAACTGGATTTTCAGCAGTTACTCTAAGAAATTGAGTGGCGAAAGGAAGTTGGGGTCATTTTTACCGGATGTGACCCAGTGACTCACCGGAATAACTCCGGATAGCCGGACAATTCAAAAATGACCAATAGGTTTCCTAAAACTAGGCATCAAAACAATGCAATGGTCAAAAAATGAAAGAAATCGGTTGAAAATTGACGAAATGGCAGCCAATTGAATTTTTTTCTTTCTGTTGGGCGGATACGGGTTAATAACAACCAACGTGATTAAGGAACACTACGCTGAGAAGCAGTCTCTGTCGCAGTCGTGACGTTACGCCAATAAAAAAAAGAAGATTGTGTGTTTAAGGCTCCCCTGATTTTCTCTTTCCACAGTGTACGCCAGCGTTTCCA